>NW_006790551.1:3469745-3485918 GCF_000442215.2 Lipotes vexillifer
AAAAAAAAAAAAAAAAAAAAAAAAAAAAAAAGAGACAAGCCCTTTTCTTTTCCATTTCTTCTCCTCACTGACTGGAATAAAGACAAAGTTGGAAAGCCATTTTGGACCATGAAATAAACTTGGGAATGTAGGCCACATGTAAAGGAAATCAGAGAGAATGAGCAAGAGTCTTTGATACTATGGAGTTTCAAACCTGCCCTGGATCTCTTTGAACTTTTACATCTATTTCGTTCGAGCCGCTTTTATTTTGGATTGTCTATCACTTGCTGAACCTGATCTTGACCATTATAGTAAGTCAACGCCCTAAATCTTAAGGAAAGATAGCACCGTTTACCCTGAGGCACTAAGAAACCAATCAATATTTCTGAGAAGGGGTTCCTTGATTTTAGGATACTAATCTAGCATGGGGTACAAGACAAATGACAAAAGGGAAAATTTTTTTCGAAGGCTGGTAAAGCTGATGTATGTCATTTAGGTATAAACCCTAAAACCAGTATAACACTGAAACCAAGACAAGGATGTAAAACATCTTGAAGGAAGACTCAATAAGATTTAGTAGCTAGGTGTGACATTTGGGAAGGTATAGGAAGTGGACATGGATAAATGAGAGAGGGCGTGAAAGAAGATACTCAGGTTTTTAGATTGGTGGTCTAAGATATGAAGTGGCATCTATAGAAATGGGGATGCCAAAAGGGTAGACACGGATGGGCAGAGGAGAGAAAAAAGAGGAAAGTCAGGAAAGTCCTGAAATATTTAAGTTGACATTTGGGGAATTCAAGTGGAATTTTCTGGTAAGTATGTTGGCAATAAGGGCAGGAGCTTCTGAAAGAACAAGTTTCAAAGATATATCCCAAGAAGGATTCCCAACAAAACATTAGGCGATGATGTCAGAACTGTTGAAAGATAAACTGAGGCATATTTAAAAGTTTTAAGAGTTTATTTGAGCAAAAATCAGTTGGAATCAGGCAGCGCCAAGTTGGAAGTGGTTAGGAGCATTCCGCCAACAGGAGTTGGGGGGTGGGGGGCGGGGAGACTTCTGTAGAGAAGGTCTGGAAGAAAAGAAAGGGAATAATTCGACTGGCTATAGCTTAAAGCAATTGGCTGTCTTTAGGTTTTGATTTCATAACCCTGAGGCATTTACAGGCTTAGATTTTAGGCTGCCATAGCATTAGAGCCACCTCAATCTAATACCCTGGTTCTTTAATTAATTTGACATCACAGATGACAATAGCAAGGAAAAGAGTGAATGTGATTGAAAGCTGAAGAGCAGCCAGAGAAAAAGATCCAGAGAAGTAAAGCGGAGTGTCTCA
Source organism: Lipotes vexillifer (assembly GCF_000442215.2). Lineage (NCBI taxonomy): Eukaryota > Metazoa > Chordata > Mammalia > Artiodactyla > Lipotidae > Lipotes > Lipotes vexillifer. Next base: position 3,471,056 of record NW_006790551.1, read on the forward strand.
GTAGACATAACGATTCCGTACTAAACTAGAAAACGCCTGTCGTGACAAACATCTGGCAAGATCATGTTCATCACGTGTGTATTGTTGCTCTGGGTAAAGAATAATCTGTTTGATCTTTACTACTCCCTTCTGTTTACCAAAGGTGATGAGGTTGCCACAAATTCTGAGACTAAATCTCGTTTTATCAAAACTCTTGGTTATTAAGTAAATCATTTATGCCCAATGTTCTAAGGCAATGAGAAAAGCCCACTGGCTAAATTCTGTAAGTTTCAAATTCCACATTCCTATCTTAGTACTAGTGGAAATCCAAATACCACCTTCATCCTGAGGAGGAAAGGGAGCATCACAAAAAAAGAGGCAAGCGTCTAAAACCATGCAATTTATACTTCACACCCCTCTGTAGACTTTGGCCCCAGGGCCAAAACCATATTAACGTTGTGGTCATCACACCTATTGTTGTTTTTTTTACATCTTTATTGGAGTATAATTGCTTTACAATGGTGTGTTAGTTTCTGCTTTATAACAAAGTGAATCAGCTCTACATATACGTACATCCCCATATCTCTTCCCTCTTGCGTCTCCCTCCCTCCCACCCTCCCTATCCCACCCCTCCAGGCGGTCACAAAGCACCAAGCTGATCTCCCTGTGCTATGCGGCTGCTTCCCACTAGCTATCTATTTCACGTTTGGTAGTGTATATATGTCCATGCCACTCTCTCACTTTGTCCCAGGTTAACCTCCCCCCTCCCCATATTCTCAAGTCCATTCTCTAGTAGGTCTGTGTCTATATTTCTGTCTTACCCCTAGGTTCTTCATGACATTTTTTTTTCTTAAATTCCATATATATGTGTTAGCATACGGGTATCTGTCTTTCTCTTTCTGACTTACTTCGCTCTGTATGACAGACTCTAGGTCTATCCACCTCATTACAAATAGCTTAGTTTCGTTTCTTTTTATGGCTGAGTAATATTCCATTGTATATATGTGCCACATCTTTATCCATTCATCCGGTGATGGACACTTAGGTTGTTTCCATCTCCGGGCTATTGTAAATAGAGCTGCAATGAACATTGTGGTACATGACTCTTTCTGAATTATGGTTTTCTCAGGGTATATGCCCAGTAGTGGGATTGCTGGGTCATATGGTAGTTCTATTTTTAGTTTTTTAAGGAACCTCCATACTGTTATCCGTAGTGGCTGTACCAATTCACATTCCCACCAGCAGTGCAAGAGGGTTCCCTTTTCTCCACACCCTCTCCAGCATTTATTGTTTCTAGATTTTTTGATGATGGCCATTCTGAGATAAATGTGACTCCCTAGTCCTCTCAATTGGATGGACATAGCTCAGAGAAGAATCTAAGGGTTTTTGCACACCCTTACACTTTCCCAACTTCATTTTGTGTGTGTGGTATGTATGTTTGTGTGTGTATGTAGGAGTGGGAGTGGTTGTTTGGAATTATGTTTTAGCACAGAATAACCTGGTGAAAGCTAACTAATCCAGCTAACAATCTATCTGAAAATCATCTTGTAACTATTGTAACTGCTTTAAGGAGTTTTTCCCAGTTTGCTATAGAATTATTCTCATCGAGATTTCATAACATCTGGACCCAGGCAGAGAAAGAAAGAGCCATGCTTTTGCTTATAGGAGTAGATAAGGCTTTCAGAACATGATTAATGAGTCACTAGGTTTAGGATACTTGAGACATGATATTAAGCAAGATCAATTGCTCAAAATACTTCCTAATGATTCTGTACATTTACAAGTCGCGTTATGAGTTTTCTATGGAATTTGACCTAGAGGTCAAGTTCCCACCTAAAAATGTCTGAGGTAGACATGATCATGGCTTATCTTCATTTTAAAAGATAAAGAAGTAGCCTTAGGGGGACATTCAGGGATAAAAGGACCTGATGTAAGTTCCCTATGCTCTTTCTATAGCTTCATACTTCCGAGTTAAAAACCTTCTCGGAAGAGGATTTGATTAGTGCCCATGACCATACATACCTGTGATCTTCTCTGTCTTAAACGAAATAGATACAATCCCTAACTGAACAACTTTTAAGACATCAGTGTTTGTAGATGAATACTGTTTTCATTGCCTTCTAGTGTCCTGATGTTTCGTGAAATAGTCATTAATTTCTTCAATAAGCCTTCTCTACTGCTCAGAATCTTAGCAGGAAACAGGCTGAGATGAACTCTTTCTCCATTAACAGATTAGTCCAACAAGTCTAGGCAAGAGCTGGCCAGGTAATTTATCATATTTCACCACAGTATACGGAAATTTACATGCTGGCTCTTTGTTTAGATTTTTATTTCCTGTTTTAAAATTAAAACAGTGTACTCGTCTTAATTCTCAAAAATGAAACAAGTCATTTTTTTCTCCCAACTAAGCTGACAATTCAGGAATTTTACAAAAACCTGTAAGGAGAGGAAAAAGTGTTACTGTATATTATTATAATGTAGTACCTGTTTCACATCACTGATTTTGTAATGTGGTAAAACTTTGCTAATTTTACAGAAAGGACTTTTTCAAAGTAATGAATATTATGAATTATAGAGCACTTGAAAATAAGTACACATATGTATAAAAATAAACATATAGAAAATTTATAATACTTTTACATATGGATATATAACACTCCAAGTGACCAGGAAATAGTTTTGCCAAGAACAAATACTAGTAGATTTGCTTTAAAAAAGAATTTGTAATAGCATGATTTATTTGTAAATGTATCAAAGCTCAAGAACTTTTAAAATATATATTAGAAAATTTCTATACTTTGTGTTCTCTATTAAGTTGGTTTACAAACATTCTTTATGGATGATTTAAACTATAGTTCAATTCCATTTCCAATGACAAATTCTCAATGAACAGGATCTGGAATATTGAGGCTCTACTCTTGGTTGCCTGTGGTAATCTGATTGCCTTGAGGACTGGGGGATGAGACTTGAAACTGCACTTACAAAGCATCACATTTTTATTCAGACTGCACATTTTGGGGGTGGTCAGATCTCCTCAAGGCATTCCTAGGTGCTGAAACTTTGCCTTGAATGATAGCTCATGTAAAAATACAGACATTTATAAGATTGCAACTGTCATAGGCTCCTGCGTTCCATTTGCTTCACACAGAACCAAAGGCTATTTTGCAAGTGGGACACAGTGCCTTTTCACTGACATGACCTTTATTTATCTGGGCTACAGATTTGTATATAAACATTGGAACAAATATGTTGAAGAATATGAAGCTGATAACCAGAGCCCTGAAAGACCGATATTGACTCACTATTCACCAAAACCATTTTTTCTTCCTGAACATTCCACCAGAACTCCTGCTCCCTTGCAGGGAGGGGTGGGTCCTTGTCAAGGTGTGTGGAAGTGGCATGTGTCATTTTCATATCAAGACTTTTAAAAAGTAAGTGTGTCTTCTCCACTCTCTTTTTCTCTATTTGAGAGTTGTACACAAAGCAGGAGACTCCAAAGTAAAATAGGAGGTTAGAGCCTCAAGATCAATCACACAAAAGCCACCCACCAACCAGGAACACCAGACCAATACTTTTACTGTGTTAAGTCACCACAGTTTTGTTGTTTATTACAGCAGTTCGCCTTCCCTAACTAATCACCTAGTTTACAGACACAAAACAGTGAAGGTGGAGGTGTTATTGAGAGACCTATATGTGTATAATCTATTATTATTAGGATGCTGGATTCATTTGCTAATACTATACAATAGAAGGAGAGGTTTTGGCAAACATTCCCTAATAAAGAAGCCTTGTTTTCATTGTTCCCTACTTTTAAAAACATTGTGCTTTGCAAAAATACAAAGGAACTTATGCACAGGTTACTTGTTGTGGCAGTATTTGTAATAGCAAAAGATTGGAAATAACCCAGATAATCATTAATAGAGAACTTATTAATAAACTATGGCACATCAACTTAATGAACTAAGATGGAGCTGTAAAAGGGAATGATACGTACACATTGATAGATGGTGATCTTCAGGATATAGTATTCTGAAGTGAAAGAAATAAAGTACAGAATAGGTTCTCTAACATGTTATGTTTTGTATAAGTTGTATATTTGCTCATATTTGCAGAAAGAAATAATAGTAGATTGATAAACCAAAAATTAATAAAGGTTATAGTCAGAGGAAGGGTAGAGAGGACAGGGATGGAAGTAAAACTTCTTGTTTTATAGTTTTCACTTTGGTGTGTTGTAAGTGGGTTTTTTGTTTTTTGTTTTTTGTTTTTTCCGGTACGTGGGCCTCTCACTGCTGTGGCCTCTCCCGTTGCGCAGCACAGGCTCCGGACGCGCAGGCTCAGCGGCCCTGGCTCACGGGTCCAGCCGCTCCGCGGCATGTGGGATCTACCCGCACCGGGGCACGAACCTGCGTCCCCTGCATCGGCAGGCGGACGCTCAACCACTGCGCCACCAGGGAAGCCCGTAAGTGTTTTTATATAATTAAAAAAACAAAAGTTTAATAAGCAATCTGTAAATATTAAAAGCAAATTGAATAAATTCAACCGGATTTATTCTAACAGAGGAAAGAAATTGTTCCAAGTAAACTTAGAAATAGTATTACTCTCAATCTTCAGTGGAATATACTATAAAGGCACACACAAAAAATACCAAGAAGTCTTACACTTCATTCAATAGTCAATGTTGGTAATAATATCAGTATTGTTATTTTTAAAATTATTACATGTATATAATAGGATAAAGCAAATTATTAGGTTAATTTTCTTAAGTATCAATAAGTTAGCATAAGAAAAAGAGATATGAATATAAAATCAAAAATGTTAAGACCCTTTAATTTTATATTTGAACAGAAATATCAGTGAGAACATATGACTTTTCCCCTCCTCTTAAAAAAAGTGTTTCTTAGCTCTGTCCAAGGAAAAGCCTTAGAAACAATGACAAGCTACTATCAGTAAATACTCCTAGTGGCAAGATCCTGGTCTCTAAATATCATTTCCTACTAAATGGAATCTATTGAGAAATGGCTGACTCCAGGGATGGGGCAGAAAATGTTCACGATGAGCTTGTGATATTATATTGCCCCAGAAAGTGACACTATCAAAGGTTGTGGAGTCTTGCAAAAAGGACGCAGAAAAAAGTTTGAAGATCCTCCCAGTGGCTAAAATGGGGTAATTTGAACATCGAAATAATGCCTCTAGTTTAAGTCCAACACATTGAATTTAGAAAAAGCAATGAGTTCAAATTGAAGAGAAAAGAGAAGAGGAAAGAGGACAGGGGAGAGGAGAGGGGGAGGGAGAAAGGAAGGGGTAGGAGGAGGAAGGAGAGAGAAACAGAGAGAAAAGAAAATCCATTGGATGCCATTGGAAGTGTCCACAACACCAACTCACTACTCTAAAGATTGATAATTAAAGGGGAAGAAGTGAATATTGATCTTGTCTCTCTGCAACGAATTATATTTCAGTTTATACTGAACTAACTGATGAGGAAAAATTCTTCTAAACAAAAGATTTCTGGCTAATAAATACAGAAGAAATAAGGGAGTTAGAAAAAAATCCCATTATGCAACCTTCACATGAATCATTTAAAGGTCATAACTCTATGGTAAAACTATTTTTCTTTCTTTATAATATATTCCACTGAAGATTGAAAGTAATAATATTTCTAAGTTTACATGGAATAATCTTTTTAAAAGAATATTTTATAGATGGGGCTGTGTAGTTCATTTCACATCTATTCAAGTCTTTAGAACTAACTTCTTAGCCACTGGAAATCAAAGGACACCATACAGACAATGCAAGGGAGCATTATTAGCCACATGTAGAATGGGCAAATTGACCTGGTTTGCCCAAAAAGGAAATAGCACTGAGAAGAGAGGAAGGGGAAGAGAGGGAGAGACTGAGAGAGAGAGAAGACCACTCTTTTAGATTGAACAATTTTAAAAAAGCATTAAGAGACATTATAATCCAATAATGTGTGTGAACCTCCTATGGAAGCTGATGTTCTGTCCTTAGTTTTTTGTGGGTTTTTTTTTTTTTTAAGTTTAGATAAGTGGGGAAATTTGAATATGAACTTAGCATTAGGTAATATTAAGGAATTATTGTTAATGTTATTAGATAAAATAATAGCATTTAGTGATGTAAAGAAATGTCCCTTATTTTATTATTTGTAAAGAAATGTCCCTTATTTTTATTATTTGTCCCTTATTTTATTATTTGTAAAAATGCACACTGAAATATTTAGGGGAAAGATGAAAAAAGTTTGGAATTTGCTTTAAAATGTTCCAACCAAAATAAGAATTTTTTTTTCAATGCAGGAGAGATAAACATGGCAAAACATTGATGATTGTTGCAACTGGGTATTTGTTCTGCAAATTTCAGGCAAAGTTCAAAAAACATTTTTTTTTTTTTTTTTGCCCTGCCGCAGGGCATGTGGGATCTTAGTTCCCGAACCAGGGATGGAACTAGTGCCCCCTGCAGTAGAAGCACGGACCCTTAACCACTGGACCGCTAGGGGAGTCCCCCCAATTTTTTTTTTGAATGTGATGAAACTGCTACAAATGGTATCTTCATGTAGGGAGGGAAAAAAATTGTAAACTTTGTAGCCATGAAAAGTTCAAGTCCAATGCATTTGTGGCCCCCACTTTTTCAGGGGCTAAAACTATGTTTTGCATCATGGTTTGCCCTTAAAAATATTTTTTTATAAAGGGCAACCCCAATATCTGATTTGAACGGACCAGGATGGCTTCTCAGCCACTCTGGTTTCACCACGTAAAGGATACTTTATTGTTTGATGTTGTGCTCAGCTGTCTTTAACAGACAAGTTTATCTATATAAATGTTTTTGTTGTTAATTTTGTTTTGCTTTGGCTATACTAAAATAACATGCGGGGAATTTGTATAAGAGTTCACAGCATACCAATGTGGACCACAAATGATAAGGAGCAATGAGGCAGGAGTAGAAAAAAAGAGGAAAATTGAATGCAGGCAATATGGATTTGACACTGATAATTCCCAGCGAAGAGACATTGGTCAAATCAACTTCTGTGAATACTACGCTTCTCTTGGGCAAAATGGGAATGGTAACGTGGTTATTATAAAGATTGCATGAGCTATGTGAGGTATTTTTTCAGCTCTAAAGCATCATAACATTATTAGTATGAAGAATGAATACTGGCAATATTTCATATGAATATTTACTTTTACTTTCCAAAAGTAAAAAATTTTCTAAATTATCTTATTTAAAATAAAGCAAATAGGGCTTCCCTGGTGGCGCAGTGGTTGAGAGTCCGCCTGCCAATGCAGGGGACACGGGTTCGTGCCCTGGTCCGGGAACATCCCACATGCTGTGGAGCGGCTGGACCCGTGAGCCATGGCCACTGAGCCTGCGCATCCGGAGCCTGTGCTCCGCAACGGGAAAGGCCACAACAGTGAGAGGCCCGCGTACCGCAAAAAAATTAAAAAATTTAAAAAAATAAAGCAAATAAACACACCAAAATTTTCCATTAAAGGATACCTGAGTAAAGAAATGATAACTTCATAATACAGAATATTACCCATTTTACTGTTTGATGCCTTATCTTTAATATATCAAGTTTGTGTGTTTGCTTTACTTTGGCACCTATTCAAAAACATAGGTAGGGCTTCCCTGGTGGCGCAGTGGTTGAGAATCTGCCTGCTAATGCAGGAGACACGGGTTCGAGCCCTGGTCTGGGAGGATCCCACATGCCACGGAGCAACTAGGCCTGTGAGCCACAACTACTGAGCCTGCGCGTCTGGAGCCTGTGCTTCGCAACAAGAGAGGCTGCGATAGTGAGAGGCCCGCGCACCGCAAGGAAGAGTGGCCCCCGCTTGCCACAACTAGAGAAAGCCCTTGCACAGAAACGAAAACCCAACACAGCAAAAATAAATAAATTAATTAATAAACTCCTACCCCCAACATCTTCTTTAAAAAAAAAAAAAAAGGTAAATTTAGTACCATACTGAGGGGCAACAGGCAACATTAACTGTGACTTAGCTTGTTTTCAGTAATTTATAATTTCAATTTGCTGTCAATACTCAGTGTTGCTATGCCCTTGAACACAGCTTTTCTCTAAATTGTTTAAGGCACTTAAACATCACGCATTAATGAAAAGTTGTTTTCCAATATAATTGTGAATCATGAAAAGAGAATTGAAGAAAATGAAACCTTTTTTCCTATCATCTCTTCAGCAAAAGAGGCCACGTGAAAGAACATGAATATCTCTTTAAAGTAATTAATGACTTAAGGGCTACAAAGTACTTTAAAACAAAGAAACACAAAAGTATTTTTTTTCCTAATGAACAGCAATAAGAAACATTGCATCTGATTTTCTATCAGTAGAAGGATTAGATCAGCTCAGCAGACACAGAGCTCCACGTTAGCTTTTTACTTTGTGCCTGCCAAGACTCATTTCACTACAGTGATGTTAGACCTTATGTAGTTAAACTATTATCCTGTTTCTTCAAGAGAAATGATAGAGAAAACAGACTTTATTCCTGTGGATACTTTAGTACTTCTAATACCTTTATCAGCTGGCTCTTCCATGTTTCATGACCCTCACTTTTTACTATTCTTGTCTTTCAATCCAGATTGGTCTTTTTAGATAAAAATTATCTATCTATTTTTGAAAGGTTAAATATTTATGTGTTTCAGCAGTTTAAAAGGCTTAAAAAAAAAATAGGTACATAGTGAAAATTCTCTCTCCCATCCCTGGCCCTCAGTTACCCAGAAGTATGTTTTCCCCATACTTTCCTTGATGACCTGCTTTTATTCACATTACTTCTTTTATCCTTTAAACATCTTTCGGTTTTTGCCCTTCACTTCTTCAGAATGTAGGTCACTACTCTCCTATAATGACGAGCTTTCCCTGAACCATTGTCTCTAAAACTGATCTCTTATTTCCCTTATTCTGCATAATTGAATATAGTTTGTACCTTGCTTTCTTTAATATATTTAAAATTGCTAATATTCCTAAATTATTTTCATATTTCCTGAGCAGAAGATTTCTGAACAGCTTATGGATTTGTAGGTTCCTCGAAAGTAAGAAATGATTCCTATCTCTTTTGTTTTCCATCTAGCAGGCAGTCTGGACTTCAGCAAGTCGTTGATGCCTAATACCTTCTCTAGCCTCAAAAATCTTACCTGGTGGTTCTCAAAATTTGCTGCTATTAGAGTCAGCTGGGCAGATGTGGAAACGCATAATCCCCTGGCTTCACCCCATACTGATCATATCAGAATCTGGGGGTGGATTCTACGCATAAGGACTATTTAAAACTTGCCATATGACTGCAACATGCAGCTAAGGTTTTTTAAAAAAATTTTATTTTCTTTTTTTATACAGCAGTTTCTTATTAGTTATCCATTTGCAGCTAAGTTTAAGAATCAGTAACCCTAACCCACCTGCTCGCCCCCTGTCAATCCTTGAGCTCATTTCAGGAAACCACGCTCTTCCTACCAAGGTCGAGCGCAAGCCCTTGCCTCACCCACACCCATCTTTCCTGCTTTTCTCTGCTTGCCAGTAGGAAAGAGTTCCTCTTCCTCCCTCAGGCCTCCTTCCAGCAGACACGTTGTCTAGGCTCCCTCTCCTGGCAAACCTTCTTGAAAGGCTTTGCGATGCAGATGGCTGTCATTGTTTCCCTCTCCATCTCTCTCTTCAGCCCACTTATATCTGGCTTTCATTCCCATCAGCCGTCCAGAAATGTCCTTGTCTGTGTTACTTGTCATGCTGCCAAACCCAAGGGTCAGTTTTCGGCCTCCGTCTCAGCTCTCAGCAGCATGACCACTCTGGGCTCCAAACACCGTCTTTCTTGATTTGCAAGATCCACGTGGTTGCTCCTTCTCTCCCTCCGTTTCCCCTTTCACTGCCTCTTCACCACCTGACTGCAGGACGGCAGTTTCCCAGGGCTTCATCCTAAGCCCTCTACTCTCTCCACACATTCCCATGCACAACTTGTGCATAGAGATGATTTCAGATAGCAGATGATTTGAAAAAATTGTTACCTTAATAGATAAGTATTTCTTTTCAATGATATTAGAAAAACTACAACCTACAAATCAAACTCACTTTAAGGCTATAAAGTGAAGGAGGTAAGTTTAAATAGCAAAGCACATGACACACTTCATAAAACACCCTTTACACGCCTCTTTTCTTTCCCTAAATTTCTCCAGATGGCAGCTACCTTTGTTTTTTCTAAAATCCTCCATCAACTGCTAGGTCTCCCTTTTTCTTTTTTTCCCTTTTTCTTTAACCTTCCCCCAGCCATCCTTTCCATTCTTCCCCATTCATCTCTAGTGGAAACATCTTGTTGATGAGTTTCTGTACACTGATTTGAAACTGCCTGTATTATTCAGAAGGTAGGGTTCACCTAACAGGGAAGTCTTCAAAATAGGGAATATATACATTGCCAGGAAGCCATAGAAAATTTACTTGATATAGAAGAGATACTCTGGGGAGGAAAGAGGTGCGGCAATAAAACAATATATACATATATTTTAATAATAAAGTCTGTCTCAAATATGTTTTTATTATCTAAGAGTCTGGAATTATTCACATTTAGGAATGTTGGTACACTTTAGAAACAGGGAGTCTCAGAAACACCTGGGTTAACATCAAAGCTGTCATTTTCATCACCAATTTATTTAAATATTTAATGGGACTAAGCATTGTCTGTATATAACTCTAATTATTAGATTTATATCCCTAAGATTTTGATAGAATACTTATAATAAATCTTTTTTCTAATAGTTCTGTTAGAATCTTTTAAGCTCATAATAATGTCTGACATGATATAATATATGTAATAATTCTATTAGTATCTATAGGTTACATTTATTAGTTTATAATAAAGCACCAGGAAGTATACTGTCTCTGTAGGACAGGAAATAAAACAATACAGATGTCAAAATCTTAATGAGTAACCAATTTCTATTATTATCCTATTATTGCATTTTGCCTTTGTTTTGTAATCTTCAGTGGGGTTCTTTAATATGGGGAGTCATCTCTTTTCAGCATCACAAACTAGAACAGCTGATAAACTGTAAATGAGGCACGTAAATAAGATATAAATCCTCAATTCCTTGGTAATGAAATAATACTTTATACATTTATATAATGACTTTTAATAAATCAGACCTAGCATTTGTGTGGACTCATATACTATATTCCTGAATGTTTGCATGTTACAAATTAAGCTAACATTGTTAAAATATCTTTTATCTCCCTACATTGAAAACACTTTGTTTATAATGACAAAAATTTTTAAATGAAGAGCTATGTTATTGTTATATAACTCCAAGTTAGAAAATGTAAAGGATGACTGATTTTAATTATGGTTGGCATGTCTGGCCTTTTGTTGATGAACGAGTGATATTTGGATAGTATATAGTAAAGGGATATGGAACTAATACATTATTATATATTTATTCCATAATAATTGTTATTCTTCCTTTCATTTTAGAAATGTCACTAATTATGTTATGATCAAGCTTTTCATTTAATATATGTTGACAGTATGTCAAATTAGACAACGTTTCTTGATTCATTAAAACTTTTTGATAGTTTTTAAAATTAATTTTAAATGGGCTGGGACTGCCCTGGCGGTGGTTAAGAATCTGCCTACCAAGGGGACACGAGTTCAAGCCCTGGTCCGGGAAGATCCCACAGGCCGCGGAGCACCTAAGCCGGCGAGCCACAACTACTGAAGCCCGCGCACCTAGAGCCCGTGCTCCTCAACAAGAGAAGCCACTGCAATAAGAAGCCTGCACACCGCAACAAAGAGTAGCCCCCGATCAATGCAACTAGAGAAAGCCCGCGTGCAGCAACAAAGACCCAATGCAGCCATAAATAAATTAATTTATTAAAAAAAATAATTTTAATTGGGTAAAACTGCTGATGTAATAACATTTGGATTTTTAATATAATTATTAATGCACTACTTAGATTTGGTAATGAGTCATGAATTTTACATATCAAGTGTTGTGGTGGGTTTGCATGTTATAAATTATTGTACCCTATAAGATTTTACAAAATATTTAAAATTTTATTGCCATCACCTTTATTGCAATTTGTGCTATCTCTTAAGGCAATATCTAAAACTGTAGAGTAATGTAAAGAATTGACAGCACACTTGACTGATGCTATATCTAGTCTTACATATTCAGTTATAATATGAATTGCATAATATTGAAAATCGTTCTTCAGCTACCATGTGCAATTGTTGTGACTATTATACTAGTTTATGAGCATTTCTGGAACCACAAATGGAACTTAACACCAAAAAAGTGTACACTAAGCACTACTGGGAAAAAATATTTCGTTACACAAGAAGCTATTGCATTGTCCTGATTTCAGAATTGCCTTGTAGATAGGCGATGTTGTCAACAAGTAGCCCTATTTCTAAACTAAGATGCCTATTTCCAGGGCATAAAAAGTCAAATATCTATTTTGTTAGAGTTATATGATAGGGGGGAGTTTCAGATGTTTCACAAAGTCACTGATAGTTGAAAAAGTGAATTAAAAATACATATCGGGCTTCCCTGGTGGCGCAGTGCTTGAGGGTCCGCCTGCCGATGCGGGGGGCGCGGGTTCGTGTCCCGTTTCGGGAGGATCCCACGTGCCGCGGAGCGGCTGGGCCCGTGAGCCGTGGCCGCTGGGCCTGCGCGTCCGGAGCCTGTGCTCCGCAAATGGGGGAGGCCACGACAGTGAGAGGCCCGCATAACGCAAGGAAAAAAAAAAAAAAAAAAAAAAAACATATCTACTTACCAATAAGGTTTAAAGTTGCCATAAATTGTTGATGTTAATTTGTCATTAAGTGACAATTTTTAGAACAACTTTACTCAAAATAGGCTTAAATATGCATAATGCTGCTAAATTTCTGAGACTCAATATAATACACAACAGCCATTTCAATACAAGTGAAATCCATAAATATTAAAAAGGCAAAATTTTGATTTAATGAAGACTGGTCTGTGGACTACTAAGAAATAATTAACATCCAGGAAATAGTATATATCAACAACTGTGTGACAAAAATATGAATATAAGCAAGTATGTATTATTTTTTAACATTTTTAGTTTTATTTTATTATGGTAAGAACTCTTAACATGAGATCTACTCTCTTAACATATTTTTAAGTGTGCAATACAATATTGTTAACTGTAAGCACATGTTGTACACCAGATCTCTAGATATTCATCTTGCATAACTGAAACTCTAAACCTGTTGATTAGCAACTCCTCGTTTCTCCCTGCCCCCTACCCCTGGTGACCAGTGCTCTGATCTCTGCAACTATGAGTTTGACTATGTTAGACACCGTCTGTAATATTTGTCTGTCAATATTTGTCCTCTGTGACTGGCTTATTTCACTCAGCGTAATATCCTTCAGGTTCATGCATGTTGTTGTAGATGACAGAATTTCCTTCCTTTTCAAGGCTAATGTTCCATTCTATGTATATACCACATTTTCTTTATCCATTCATCCAACCATGTACAAGATATGGATGATTTTAAATGAACCACATGTTAATATGTGAAATAGGGCAATTAATTAATTAATTTTTATTTATTTATTTTTTTTTTGCGGTACGCGGGCCTCTCACTGTTGTGGCCTCTCCCGTCGCGGAGCACAGGCTCCCAACGCGCAGGCTCAGAGGCCATGGCTCACGGGCCCAGCTGCTCCGCGGCATGTGGGATCCTCCCGGACCGGGGCACGAACCCGCGTCCCCTGCATCGGCAGGCGGACTCTTATCCACTGCGCTACCAGGGAAGCCCAGGCAATGAATTTTATTACAAACTTTTGAGATCTATTTTATTGCTTCATTGATATCTACTCGTATGTTTACTTCTGGAATTTTATTTTTAATTAGAAGCTGGGATGAGAAAATTATTTGAGTTCTAAGGACCCTTAATCCCCCACCTTATTTAACATACTCAGACCATTTCGTTAATGGAATGAAATGCCTACTGGGTTTTTGATGACCAAAGAAGTCATCAATTTATAGAGCAAAAATGGAATCTGTTTCTGAACAACAAACTATATTCAGTAACTTAATAAGTATTTATTAAATACACACTATATACTAGCTATTGTTCTAGACACTGGTTTATAACAGTGAACAAAAAGAGTCCTGATTTCAAGGAACATACATGCTAGTAATGGGATGGAGTGGGGTAATGACACAGATAGAGAACAAATAAGTAAATTATATAAAATGTTTGAGGATAAGTACTGTGAAGAAAACAAGTCAACATCGGGATATGGGGAGTGCTGAGCAGAGGTTGCAGTTTTTTTTTTTTTTTCCTTGCGTTATGCGGGCCTTTCACTGCTGTGGCCTCTCCCATTTGCGGAGCACAGGCTCCGGACGCGCAGGCTCAGCGGCCATGGCTCACGGGCCCAGCCGCTCCGCGGCATGTGGGATCTTCCCGAAACGGGGCACGAACCCGCGTCTCCTGCATCGGCAGGCGGACTCTCAAGCACTGCGCCACCAGGGAAGCCCGAGGTTGCAGTTTTAAAGGGATTATCATGAAAGACCTCACTGAGAAGGTGACCTCTGAGTCAGGAGGAGGTAAGTATTAAAATATACACACACATTAAAAAAAAAATCTCAAACTTACAGAAAAATTACAAGTACAATACAAAGAACTCTTTTTCCCCTAAGCCATTAGACAGTAAGTAGCTGACCTGATACCCATCGCCCCCAAATACTTTGGGGTGTGTTTTTTTTTTTTTTTCCGGTACGCGGGCCTCTCACTGTTCTGACCTCTCCCATTGCGGAGCACAGGCTCCAGACGCGCAGGTCCAGCGGCCATGGCTCACGGGCCCAGCTGCTCCGCGGCATGTGGGATCTTCCCAGACCGGGGCACAAACCCGTGTC
>NW_006790551.1:3486037-3496260 GCF_000442215.2 Lipotes vexillifer
ACAGCATGTGGGATCTTCCCGGACCGGGGCACGAACCCGTGTCCCCTGCATCGGCAGGCGGACTCTCAACCACTGCACCACCAGGGGAAGCCCTGAGTGTATTTTTTACAAACAAGGACATGCTCCTACATAACAATCAAAGCATAACCATGAAAATCAAGACA
The DNA here is from genome assembly GCF_000442215.2 of Lipotes vexillifer. Taxonomy (NCBI): domain Eukaryota; kingdom Metazoa; phylum Chordata; class Mammalia; order Artiodactyla; family Lipotidae; genus Lipotes; species Lipotes vexillifer. Next base: position 3,486,202 of record NW_006790551.1, read on the forward strand.
TTACCCTTCCTACAGTACTACCGTCGAATCCATATCAAGTCCACAGACCCCATTCATGTTCCTCCATTTGCCTCAAAAATATCCTTTATTGTAAAAGGATACAGTTCAGAACGTTGGATTGCATTTAGTTGCCATGTGTTTTTCATGCTCAGTCTGTAATAATCCATCAGCCTTTCTTTGAATTTCATGACCTTAACCCTTTTTAAGATTATAGATCACTTATTTTATAAATTGCCTCAGTTTGAATTTGTCTGTTGTTTCATCATGATTACATTCAGATTTTGCATCTTTAACAGGGATATCATAGAAATGATGCTCTGTTCTTCTCATTGCATTCTTTCCAGTGGCTCATGATTTCAATCTATCCCATTATTGATGCCATTAACTTGGATCACATGATTAAGTTAAAGTTGGCCAGGTTTCTCCACTGAAATTATCACTTTTCTTTACATAATAAGTATTTAGTGGAGAGGTACTTTGAAATGTTGTTCCTCATCCTACTTCTCATCAAACTTTTTATCTCTCAATTGATCTATCTATCTCATTGAATCCATGATTTCCTATTTTATTCAATGCATTATAATTTTTACTACCATTATTTACTGCCATGCCTAATGGTCCCACATTTGGCTGGTAGGAACACTTTTTAGCTGATGCCAGTGTGTTTTTGACATGCCCCTATCTTTCTGGAGCACTTCCTTGTTTGGGGGGCACAAGATACTCAGGCTCATCTTGTACTTTGTCAATCCTATCCCTGAAATCAGTCATTTCTTCAAGGAGCCCTTGTTCCTTTCATTGGAGACTGATGTATAAGCCATGATTTGGGTGTTTGGTGTGCTCATTGCTGTTGGGGGTGGGGATGGGAGTGGGGTGGTCTCTGCCCCAAGGTCTTATCAGTGGTTATAGAGGTAGGGAATATAGTGTGCGTACACGTACATATGTATGTGAGTACACATACATATGTACACACACTTACATACGCACTTGTATATAAACACACATACATTGATAACAGCATTAGTTTTCCACATCCATCTATAAGTATCTGAATCTATGAGTATAATGGATACTTTTGATTCCTATCAAACAACACAGAACTCATTTTAGTTTTCTCCCTTTTCATGTTTATTTGATCAGTCTGTTGCAGCCCCTCACCCATGTGAAGCTCCCCCATCCCACTCCCATGCTTAGGCTTTGATCCCCTGCACTGGGCTATCTTCATCCCCACTGCATATGCACCTTCCTCACTCAGGCTCTTCTACACCAGGCTGGGTCACTTTCCCTGCACAGACAATCTGTTCACCTCTCCTGGGCTCTAACACCCTGCGCTGGGCCTTTCTTGCATGGATGGCTTCTTTATCCTTCTTGAACTCTGACACCTCATGCTGGCCCTTCTTCCTCTGTGGACTCCCTCCTCAACGCCCTCAGGCCCTGCAACCCTGTACCAGGCTGTCCCCATGCATGGACGCCCTCCTCAGGCTCTGACTCCTTGCCTGGGCCTTCTCCCAAGGTTGATGCCCTCCTTGCTGGGCTCAGGCTCCACCCCACATATTTCCCTTGTGCAATACCTTCCATACCTTGCTCGGGCTCTAACATCCTCCCTCCATCCCACCCCATTTGGAAGCCCTCCTCACCCAGTTTCTGGCTTCGACAGCTGATGCCAGGTTGCTCTCACTCAAGCGTGGCATCCTTACTCTTTTGGGCTCCAAAGCCCCATGCCGGAGACCTGTCCTTGTGTGGAGGCCTTCCTCACTTCACTTGGGAGCTGACATCTCCCTCCAGGCCCCTTTCCCTGGGTGGATGCCCTTATTCCTCGTGGACTCTGACACCTCATGCAAGTCGGCTCCTTTATGTTGATCCCTGCTTCGATCTGCTCACCTAGCGTCTTTAAGACTAAATTGTTCAGAAAGAGTAAGAAGATTGGAAGGGAAAGGGCAAGCAAAAGGAAGAGGATGGAGAAGAGAAAGGTGAACAATTTTTTTTATAAACAAAAATAATATGTGTATGTCATGGTACCATGCTTAGTCCATTCGGGCTACTATAACAAAATAACACAGACTAGGTAGCTCATAAACAACAAACGTTTATCTTACAGGTGTGGAGGCTAGAAGTCTGAGATCAGGGTGCCCATGGGTCAGGTTCTGGTGAAGACCCTCTTCCGGGTTGCAGACTGCTGACTTTTTGCTGTGTACTCCCCACCTGGTAAAAGGGTGAGAGGGTCTCTTTGGAGTTTCTTTTATAAGGGCACTACTCCCATTCATCAGGACTCTGTCTTCGTGATCTAATCATCTCCCAAATTCTCTACCTCCTAACAACATCATCTTGAGGATTAAGATTTCACCATAAGAATTTTGGAAGGGCACAAAAATTCACACCAATCTGGAATTAGCCTTCAATTTAAACCAGTTTCCAACTCTTGTTTTAAAGCCCCTGAAGAAAATAGTTGCCATGAACTTCCATTTCCTGCTCTAAAAAATAGGATTGAAGTCACCCTCAGGCCACAGGAGCTAACATTTTCATGCACAATCAAGCTTAGTGACTAGGAAGCCCTAGACTACACATCTGAAGAAATAGGGGTGGGAAGGAGGATGAGGAAAAGTTGAACCATTGAAAAATAATGTTTACTAACAAGTAAACAATATGATAACCAAAGTGCAGAACCAATCCACTAACAAATATTTATAGAGTTTCTACTAAGACACAGAGAATCACTATTGACCAAGCTTTTCATACTTCAATAGTCTCAAGATTTCCATTTACAATAATCCAGGAATTAATGTTCATGGTGCTGAATGAGTCACATCTATGAAAGGCAAAGTGAAGTTCCATTTACTTTGTCTTTAAAGGCATGAAAGTATAAAATATACACATTAGGACAGATTTCAAAAAATGGCTGACAATTATTTAGTGCTTAAGTTTTAGTTATCTGGAAAATGTATGTGTGGAAAAAACTCCATCTTATTTATAAGGATCATTGGAAAATAAAGTGCTATTGTTTGTATTAGAGCCAAGCCACACTCAAGGTCCTACACTTGTTGCCTTCAGCTACTGCTGGGTCTACACTCACTGAATCCCTTAGGAGCTTCTGCTTCCTCAGCTATAAAATAGGAAGTTGGTCCAAATTAACTCAAAGATAATTGCCAACTGTAAAATTCTATATCTTAAGGCAGAATAATAAATGAGTTTTTATCTCCTAAAAAGAGCTTATAGTATGTACAAGTGATTACAGGATAAACTATTTTGTGTTGGGACTTGCCCAATGGGGCAAACGAGACTGATTAGAAATGAAATCTTCACTCACAAAACACCCGCAAAAGTCTAAGAATAAGATCTTGTTTTCTCTCAACTGGTGGAAAATTTGCATAATGGCATATGGAATCCACAAGTAACTAATTTACCATTCATGACTTACATTAGAGATCAGCTGTTGGAATTTCCCAGAAGGTAATTTCCCGCTGTGGCTTGTTGTTCCCAATGTATGGACCAATAGAAGCCACCTAGCCTACAAATCAGAACAATAACTAATATTTGATTTGTATGGTGCTTCCACTATAAGTACTTCTAACTCCCATTTCTCCTTCTTTCTTAGTGTCCACTTCCTCAGTCTGGCTGTTCAAGGGCATAGCTTTAAGGACTTTGAGTGTATTTTTTGCTGACTTAGACAAATCATATTTCCTCACTTGGGATGCTGATCTAGAAAATATCAATACTGATTTAGATACAAGGGGAATTGAAAAAGAAAGACTTAAACCAGGACATCCCAAGAGGTAGAGCTGGAAAGTGACAGCCCACATGTCTGCTCAGATTATTGGGTACAGATAAATTGAAAAGGTTAAGGAGAGAGGAGAAAGGAAATGAGCATGGAAGAGCGAGGACACATTCATTATCTTAAGTTACTTTCACAGCTCCTGTGAGGTAGTGTCATATTCTTACTACCAACTTTAATTTACAAATTAAAAGACTAATACTCAGAAGGGTAAATGACTTAATTTCCAAAGGTCACATGACTAATTACTCTACAGGTATTTTGGAACCTCACTCTTTTGACCTCTAAACTGGTTCTCTTTCTACTACACTGTTCTAACAGTACTGGCTCTGCCACTGGCCTTGTGATCTTGGAAAAGTCAATTAATCTCTCCGAGTCTCAGTTTCCAGGTCTGTAAAGTGGAGTGAAAACACAAGCCTTGGGCTTCCCTGGTGGCGCAGTGGCTGAGAGTCCGCCTGCTGATGCAGGGGACACAGGTTCGTGCCCCGATCCGGGAAGATCCCACATGCCGCGGAGCGGCTGGGCCCCTGAGCCATGGCCGCTGAGCCTGCGCGTCCGGAGCCTGTGCTCCGCAACGGGAGAGGTCACAACAGTGAGAGGCCCGCGTACAGCAAAAAACAAAACAAAAAAAACACACAAGCCTTGCCCTACTTCATAGGGTTGTTTTAATACTCTATAAATAAATATTTTATTTCTTATCATGTTTTAGAGTTTATAAAGGGACAATGATGCATTATTTCATACAGTTTAATTCTTACAAAAATGCTGTAAAAATCAAATAAGAATGTATGCAAAAGCAGTTGCATGTAATTACTGCATGCTTCTACTTCCATATACTGCTTCCCATCTCTGAAGCTGTCGAAATTCTTGAGATACAGTTATGATTTAAATGTTGTCCAGTGAGACATTTCAAACAGGTGCCATAGCCTGTTTGATAATGCTTAGAATAAAATCAATGCATAATGAGAATTTTATAACCTGTGATATCCAATTTCTTCAAACAGACTATCAGGGCCATTAATAATCTGTCCACCACAACTTATAACATTAATGTAAATATCCTCCAACTTTATTATCCCCAATGGTAAGTGAATTCTTTCTCCATGTAGACCTCTTTGGGGTTCTACTAATGGTCAGCTCTATGCCTGTGTCTTACCCACATTCAGTTTTCCCTGCCTAGAATACACTTTATCCATTTCCTACCCTTCCTGGTAGAGTCTACATATATGGGTTTTGTTCTTCAATTGCTATTAGTTCTATTGTCTATAGCAGGGCTCAGCAAACTGTGACCTACTCTCTATTTATGTAACTAAAGTTTTACTTGAGCTCAGCCTATGACAGGCTACAGAGGCAGAGTTGAGTAGTTACAACAGACACTATATGTCACCTTAAATGTTTACTATCTATCCATTACCTATTTACTATTTATCTAGTACTAAAGGGTACTATCTGGCCCTTTATAGAATGTTTTTGACAACCCCTAGCTATAGCAAAAATGTCACTTGCCCATGGAAAAACCTGGATCTGGCATGATAAAAAGAGCACTTTTGTTCCCTAAAATTATTATTTACAGTAAGTTTAAAACTGTAAACATTAAGATCACAATAGTATGTTGAGTGTACATTTTGTTTCTACATCTTTAAAACACAGTTTAGAAATTCTGTTAAAAAATGAAAATAATAAATATATTTTAGGGTTGCAGCAATGATAGAGCACCAAAACCGAATAATATTATATAAATACTACGAAATATAATGACAATAGGAGGCTAAGGTAATGTGGGAGAGTTAGGTAGCAAAAGATAATCCCTAGCAGGAAGCTTAGGCTGGAAGGGACGCATCAAAGATAACTGCTGGACAGAAAAAGCTAGGGTCATGGCAACAGCAAATTTTGCCTTCCATCTTTTCTGTCTTTTGTGGTTTTAAATGAGCATTTTATGATCCTATTTTCTCTCCTTTTTTTGCATATCAATTGTGCTTGTTTTTTTAACTTTTTAGAATGGTTACCCTAGAGTTTGCAGTATACATTTAAAACTGATCTCAGTTCACTTTTGAACAACCCTATGCTGCTTTTTGTGTATGTGAATACCTTATAATAGCAGAATAATCCTAATTCCTCCCTCCCATCCCTTGTGTCATTGCTGTCATTTCACTCATATATAAGCATATATATATATATATAAAATACATTGTTGCTATTATTATTTTAAATAAACTTTTATCCATTAGATCATGTTAGAATAAGAAAAATAAAAGTTTTTATTTATCTTTTTGGCCACGCTGCACAGCATGTGGGATCTTATTTCCCCGAACTGGGATCGAACCCACGCACCCTGCAGTGGAAGCACCGAGTCATAACCACTGGACCGCCAGGGAAGTCTAAAAGTTTTTATCTTGACTTATTCCTTCTGTGATGCTCCTCTTTTCCTCATGTAAATAAGAGTTTCTAACCTATATCATTTTCTTTCTCTCTAAAGAACTTCTATTAAAATTTCTTGCAAAGCAATTTTAATGGCAACAAATTCCCTCAATTTTTATTTGTCTGAGAAGTTTTTATTTCTTCTTTACTCTGAAGAATAATTATGCAAGGTACAGAATTTTTGCTTGGTGGGATTTTTTTTTCTCTTCCCTTTAAATGTTTCACTCCATGCTCTTCTTGCTTGCATGGTTGCTGGGGAAAGCTAGATGTAATTCTTATATTTTCTCCTCTATCAGTAAGTGTTTTTTCCCCTCTGGCTTCTCTCAGGATTTTGCCTTTATCTTTGATTTTCTGTAGTTTGAAGGTGATATGCCTAAATGCCTTTTTCGGGGTGGAGGCGTGGATTTATCCCTCTTAGTGTTCTCTGAGGTTCTTGGATCTGTGGTTTGATATCTGACATCAACTTAGGGAAATTCTCAGTCATTGCTGTTTCTTCTGTTCCTTTCTCTCTTCCTTCTCTGTCTGATATTCTTATTATATATATGTTACACATTTTGTAGTTGTTCTTGGATATCCTGTTCTTATTTTTTTAATTGAAGTATAATTGATTTACAATGTTGTGTCCTGTTCTGTTTCCCAGTATTTTTTTCTCTTTGCTTTCCAGTTTTGGAGATTTATGTTGAGATATCTTCAAGCTCAGTGATTCCTTCCTCAGCCAGGTCCAGTCTACTAATAAACCCATTTGAGGCATTCTTCATTTCTTTTATAGCGTTTTTTATCTTTAGTATTTATTTTCAGTTCTTTCTTTAAATTTCCATTTCTCTACTTACATTTCCCATCTGTCCTTGCATGCTGTCTATTTTATCTATTAGAGTCCTTAGCATACTAATTATAGTTTTAAATTCTGATAATTCCAATATCTATGCCATATCTTTGGTTCTAATGCTTGCTCTGTCTCTTCAAACAGTGTCTTTTGCCATTTAGTATGCCTTTTCTTTTTAGCTGGACATGATATATTGGGCAAAAGGAATTGCTGTAAAAGACCTTTAGTAATATGGTGGCAAGGTGTTGGGGTAGGGGGTGTGTTCTATAGCCCTATGATTGGGTCTCAGTCTTTTAGTGAACCTGTGTCTCATTTAATGACCCATCTTGATCATTTAAGTTTGCATTGAATGGAAAGAACTAAGTTTTGCTTGAACATTATCCTCATTTGCTAGGATGTCTGGCAAGTCATTTTGTCTCTCTAAGCCTGTTTCCTGGTGATAGTAATATTTACCTTGCAGAGATGTTTCCAAAATAAAATAATTTATGTAAGGGCATTTTGTGAACTCAAGCACTATAACCAGTGTCCAGGGTTAAAAATTTGCAAACATATTTATCTATTAACATTTTAATGCCTATAAGGAAGTGTCAAAATTTCCCAACATTCTGCTGTTTGTTAAGGAATGTAATCTAAGTTGTAAAAAAATTTCCCCAGTGGAATTCAAGAAAGCTACTTTGAGATTTAAAATAAAAATATACCCAATGATTTTTTTCCCTTGTATTGGACCATGTGCTAAAAGGACTCAATGAAGCATATGGCTATCCATCCCAGCTTGCACATAACCCCTCTGTGACACTGAATGACACCCACCAGAGGCTTTTCCATTTTCACAGTTTCCACTAATCCATCCTAGTTCGTCAAAGCCTCACAGAATATTCCCAACTAACTGCTCCTCAAATATCTGAAGAGAGCAGTGAATTCCTCTTGCTAGGTTTTCAAAATTTTTTCCAGTTTGACCACTGCTCACTGGATATTTTTAGTTTTTTTATTTTTCTCATGGTATCTAGAACAGACCAGAGTATTCCAGATATGGTATGAATAATACAGAAAAAAATCACTTTCCTTATTCTAGGCCCTGTACTTCTATTAATATGTCCTTAGTTCATATTAAAGTTTTAGTTAAAATCTTGACTCTCTTCTTTTTTTTACAATAGCTGGTTTCCCCATTCTGTTTTCCTATAATTGCTTTTTAAGTTTCAACTGCAGGAATTTAATCTATTCCTTGCAGATTTTGCCCTGTCAGTTGCAAAAGTGAAAGTATAGAAAACATTTTTGTTTCCCAACCTTCCATTTCGTATGAAACCTGTCCTAACTTCTTCACTGTCCTCAGACTATAAAATCCAAGAACAGTGCTCCTGTATCCCCAGTACTGTATTGGCTTGTGCTTGAACTAATGTGAGTGGGTTTCTGGTCTTTGCACTCAAAACAGCCTTTGGCTAGAACACAGCATCAACCCAACTAGGGCTTACTTTACTCATCCTTAGTCTGCAGGACTAGAGGCCAGCCTCTGGAGCTGTCTCAAACTGAAAGATCAAGAATTGTGGAAGGCTTGACTACACAACAGCCAGAATAGAAGAAAATACTCCTCTATATTTTCTCTTTCTTGTACTGAAAATGGAAGAAGCAACTATGTAAAAGGATCATTTATGGGGAGGCAGGGAATGAATGAAGGCAGGGAGGCAGGAAAACAATTCCACTGGACTTGGAGTCAGGGGACATTGATTATTATCCTAATTCTGCTGCATTCAGGGTGTGTGACTTTGGGCTAGTCACAGCCTTCTCAGGCTTCAGTTTCTTCATGTGTAAAAATTAATGGTTATGTGGATTATATATGATATCTAATGTCTCTTTCAGCTTGAAATGTCAGCTCTCGGTGTAGCTCTGGCAGTGCACACCCAGCACCACTTTGCCATTGCCTGTAGCAGCCCTCTTTATCCTTGCTTTGGTTTCTGTATTTGGAAGACATTTCTCCCCAAGTCCTGGAGACAGCCAGGACTGTCACAGTGTGTAACCATGGTTCATGGATTCAAGACCTTTCCTCTTCCTCTCTAACCTGTATCCAATCTCTTTTTCTTCACTGAACACATACAGGCCTTCTTCATCTTTGTTCTTTGACTGTGGATGAGTCCATTTCTGCTTTAACAAATATTCCCAGTCCTAAGGTGAAATCTAGGGTCAGAGGGAAAGATGCACGGAGGGAACTTTACCTGCCACATTATATCAGCAAAAAACAGCAGACTTGGGTTATTCAACCAGAAACATGCTTATGGATATTTATTGCATGAATCCAATTCTTGATAAAGTACTTAATTTTAGTATTTTTTTGGTTTTTTTTTGGTTCTGATAGATCTTTTTATACTTACATTTCTTTATAGCTAAGTAAAAATGATGTACTAACTTTTGTATACATATTCATGTGTATGCTTTAGTATTTTTACATAGTTTTAAACAGATAATACAGAAACGTAATATAAAATTCAAAAGGTACAAAAATGCATACATACCATCTCATCTACTGTCCACCCTGTTTCCTGGATATTTATTTTCCCTTTTAAGAAGGAATTGCTATTTATATTAGCAGTTTTTTTAAAATGAGAACTTCTAGAGATACTTTTATCCATACACAAGCATATACACACAAATATAGTCATAAATATAAAGATTGTTATAATTATTGTCTTTTCCCCTAATGGTAACATGCTATGTAATAAAGCATTTTTCCCCACTTACCAATAAGTCTTGGCTCTGATTGCCATAGCAGCATTTGGAGAGCTTCCTGGTTTATTTAACCAGCTTCATAGTATTTCATTGTTTGGGTGTATCAGAATTGACTTAATTAGTTCTCTATTGCAGTTGCAAGTAATATCATTTTACCTTTGTTGTTTTGTGCATGTATGCATCCATCCACAGGACTGATTTCTAGAGACTGACTTGCTGCGTCAAAGGGCAGGTGTATGTGTGATCTTGATGGATGCTTCTAAATTTCACCCCACAAAAAATGGTTGTCTCAATTTATATTCCTATGGGCAATATGAAAGGGCCTGTTTCCCTA
>NW_006790551.1:3496550-3509799 GCF_000442215.2 Lipotes vexillifer
CCTACACTCGTTCCAACACAGTGAATTATCAAACTTTTTGGGTGTTTCTAATTTGACAGATGAAAGACAGTATCTCTTTGTTGTTTTAAACTGCATTCTCTTACTGTGAGTGAGGTTGGCTATCTTTTCATGTGTTTAAGGACTATTTGTCTTTCCATTTTTATTAATTGTCTGTTAATATCATTTGCCAATCAATATTTCTATATAGGTATCATAAAGACAAGCTTGACATAGGTTTTTTTGAATTATGTAAGAGAAAGACCAAGTAATGGTCTGAAGTCAAGACAGAAGGTTTTTAATCTTAAAATAATCAAAAAGAAAAATTTGAAGAAATTTTTAATGATCATCTTCCCTTCTGCATTTCATTCTCTATCTTCCTTTTCCTATTTACCTCTGTCCCTTCTCTCTCTTAAATATTCATAAGAATTTAAATATACATTTAGTGTATCTATTTACTGAGTACAGTTTTGTGATGCCTTTCCTTATTGTGTAAAAAGAAAAATAATTAGATGATTCTAATTATTTTAAAAATACAAATGTCAAAATTTAAAATTCAAATGGTCTTTGTGTCAGAGTTTTTAGTTGGAAGCAGCAGAAACTATGGATGGTTTAAACACAGATGGAGTAGCTCTAGAACATGTGGCAGGCATTTAACTAGGCTACTTATCTGTTAATAGTGGTTAGAGTCATGTTATAGAATCATGAATCTATCACAGTTGTTGAGTGCTATCCTTTGTGGCTTGATCACTACGGATAATAGACCCCATGGGCTGCTGCTAGTACAGCTGCCCCTTTACCCCAGAAAATGGAAGTGGCTGACATTGGCTTCTCTAGCATGAATGTAGAGCAATCCCTGTATCTTTGGAACCATAGCATCTGATTTAGTTAGTCTAGGCTCTGTGTGGTCTGTGGCCCGGGTGTGGTGTCTATGCCTTACCTGAAGGGAGGCTATGGAAGCCAGTATCAGGCATATTCATCCTCTGTAGCCAGAGGCAAGCTCATAAGATGGCGAGGCTCCATAATTGGAAGGGTGTTTAGATTCTGGATGGCCAAAACAATTGACAGTTGTCATCAGCAGTTCTCAACTAATTTTCTCCTTTTTTGGGCAGAGGTCTTTATTTTTAAATTTTTTATTGTTTTGGCCATGCCGTGCAGCTTGTGGGATCTTAGTTCCCCGACCAGGGATTGTACCGGCGCCCCTGCAGTGGAAGCGCGGAGTCTTAACCACTGGACTTCCAGGGAAGTCCCATGGGCAGAGGTCTTTAAAAGACTGCCACTTGAGAATCCAGACTAATACTCTGTTTCTTCTCTTGGCCTGAAATATTGAGGGCTAAAGAGGAAAATCATTGGTCCTCTCCTCACATAGCCTGATTAGAGTTTGGCTGGGACAGGAAATAGGAGGATACAGGTGAAGAAATAGCTGCCAAAACCAAAATTTATGCAAAGCCAAAATTTATGCCTGAAAGTACCAATTTTTAATCCTTTACAATACTTTGATTTTAAAATTATACAGTCTCTTTCCATCTGCTTACTTTTTCTCAAAATGATTTTAAAAAAATTTTTATTTATTTTTTGGCCGGGTTGGGTCTTCATTGCTGTGAGCGGGCTTTCTCTAGTAGCAGCAGCAAGCAGGGGCTACTCTTCACTGTGGTGTGCGGGCTTCTCATTGTGGTGGCTTTGTTGTTGCGGAGCACGGACTCTAGGCGCACAGCCTTTGATAGATGCAACACAGTGGGCTCAGTAGTTGTGGCTCAAGGGCTTACTTGCTCTGCGGCACGTGGGATCTTCCCAGACCAGGGATCGAACCCGTGTGCCCTGCACTGGCAGGCAGATTCTTAACCACTGCGCCACCAGGGAAGTTCCTCAAAAATGATTTAACACACTAATATTGTCTTGATGAAAATAACGATTTATTGTTTTTCTATTTTCTAGAATTACAACAATCAAGTTAGAGCTAACCATGAAGATACACATGGCCTAAAAAAAGTTAATATAATTCCTTTCCCCCAGGCTACTTGCATTAGTTTGTTAGAGCTTCTGTAACCAAGTACCACAAACTAGGTGGCTTAAACAACAGAAATTGAATGTCTCACACTCCAGGAGACTGGAAGTCCAAGGTCAAGGTGTCAGTAGGGTTGGTTCCTTCTGTGGGCTGTGAGGGAAGGATCTGTTCCAGGCTTCTCTCCTTGGCTTGTAGATGGCTGTCATCTCCTGGTGTCTACACATCATCTTTCCTCTGTACGTGTCTCTGCATCCAAATTTATCATTTTTACAAGGACAACAGTCATATTGGATTAGGGCCCATCAGGATGATCTCGTTTTAACGTATTTATGTCTATAAAGATCCTATCTCCAAATAAGGTCACATTCAGAGGTACTACAGATGAGGACTGCAACATAAGAATTTTGAGAGGGATACAACCAATAGCAACCTTGTTGCTAATCTTAGTAAAAATTTGTGTTTAGGAGAGGAGGAAAGGAGACTGTAAAAGACTCTTTTGGCTGCGCTGGCTTCTAATTTGGGAAGAAAGTAGTGCCAGGGGTCATGAGTCTGAGATAATGGCACTTCCAAATGTGAACAGGCCTGAGAGACCTCTCAGTATACAATCTACTGTAGTGATATTTTAAAAGAATAATTCGCGGGCATGATCTATGCAATTAAATATACAGCACTAGAAACATTTTTTGTGTGTGTGACTTAAAAAAGCACAACTTCTCTAATTCACTTTAGGTGCTAAAACTTATCCTGGAAACAATTTGACAACATTGCAATAGAACTTAATCTTACTAATTTTACTGAATTTTCCTTTGATTATAGGAAATCATATACAAAATCTCAAAACTCACGAGTATTTTCATATGGATTCATCCAATCAAATGAGACTAACTTTTTCTGAGCACCTGTATTTAAAGCAAAATGCAGTAAAGAAATGTACTAGAGTCAGAAAGTAGTTTAATGGAACCTCCTCTAATCCTTCTGTCTTATCTATCTCATAGGACTAAAAAACAATACTGTAGTATAAACTGCATAAAGTTCTACAAGTCCAAGGTATTTTTATACCAAACTATGAGCACAGCCTAACTTTTGCTTTTAGGTTACTGAGACATATGGCAAGTTCTTTGTGGGTCTCAAGCACCTCAAAATTAACATAGAGATGATTGCTGCGATGTTGCAAGGAATTAATAGTATAAACAATTACTGTCAACTTTTATTAAATAGCTTTATTAAAATGCAGGCTTAAGGTTTTTAAAATAGACTGTAGTCTAAGACAGTTGACTCTCCCGTGAGTCTCCTTTGCACTTAGTCTGTCTTTCTAGGTTCCTACCATATTCCATCCATTTTGGTAAACTACATGTATATTTCACAACTCTGGCAAATTATACCTATCTTATGCCATACTCTGCACTAAGCTCATGGGAAGAACGTATTCTACTCACTTGGGGCTTCCTCCTTTGCATGCTGCTGAATAACAATAAACATTGTTATCTTTGAAACATTTGAATGTAAATGAGCAAAGCAACCACATGATGGCAGCATGTTAAAAGAATAAAGAGTCCTTCACTTGACGCCATCCTTTTAATTTAAAACAATCTGTGGGAACAAAGAGGAAAATCTCAAATCTACCTAGTGAACCTCTTATTCTAGCTGATTTTTACAGCTGCAGGAACTGAAGGTAAATGACGGTTTCCAGATCTCAAGAATAGCAAGGTGCAAGAGAACAGAGAGCTCTGAGTTCTGAGATTTTAAACTAGAACCAGACAACCAGGTTGTGACTCATTCTTCAAACTGAATGGTTTTTGGTAACAAGTAAGGGAATTATTTGGTGAATTGTACAAAGAAGAATGATAATTTATAGATTGTGACTAATTTTACGGTCTAGTAGTTATACAAGATGTTTGGAGTTGCTCTGCTGATTAAACTGAAAAACCTCTCAGTTATTATATACATGTTATGTGTTACTTGTTTTTGAATGAAGCGCCAAAACATTGTAATGATGAATTTGAACAACCTCCTTGCTTTGTCATCTGTGACTAAGGATTTTTATTTCATTAGAAAACAAATTGGTCAACATTTGTCGAAAACCTCCAACTGTATGATAATTGCCTAGGAATGAGAGAGAGTGAGGGAGAGCCTCTTGTACTGGAAACAGTCTAGGTGTAATTAACAATGTCATCAGACATGTCTTTCTCTTTCAAACTCTTCACTCTGTTTTCTTTTGCATGGGTTTCATTTTCAGGCAGGCCTTCTTTCGTGATGATGAACGTCGCTCCAGGTTGTGTTTAGCTGGAGGTATAGCAGCTTCAAAAAGAGAACGGTCTTTCCCAATGGTTTCAGCAAAAGTTCTGGGGCTGGAGCCCATTGGCAGGGAATGGATCACTTACAAATTCCTGAACCAATCACAGTGGCAGGGAGGAATGGGATGCTGTGACTTGCTAGGTGGGTCACAGGTACTCAGCCGGACCCCGACTTGAGCCACTTTCCTCCCCACTAACAACATGGACTGAGAATGCAAGAACAGAGGTTTCCCAAAGGGAAATCAGGATTCTGTTGCCAAAATAAGGGGAAGGAATGTTAGGCAGGCAGAAGCAATAGCTGACCATTAAAAGAAAATAAAAGGTGCAGTTCCTGCCCTCAAGAACTTTATAAACTTGAAAAGGATCATGAGCTGAAGGAATATGGTCTTCAACGTTTTGTTTAAAGTCACTTTAGAGTTTTTGAAATACTTATTTCATGTGGTTCTTACAAGAAGAGTGTCAGGTCAGTCCTATTTTGTAATTAAGGACAAAGAGAAGCATAAACATTAAATTATTTTTTAACTGCTGCTTATCATGCCCAACGTAGAACTTACATCAAAGTTGAAATTTCTATTTCCCAGATGACAGTAGTTCTACCTATTACAACAGCATGGAATGCTTATGAGTATTTATTTGTGAGTAAAAAACAAGTTTATATTATATGATCTAATATGCAATAATCAAGCTGTGTTTTGACATAAGAAAAATCATCTAGCACAGTGTTTCTCAAATTGTGATCTACCCACAGAGTAATTTCCTGGGGTGTTTGTTATAAATACAAATTCTAGGGCTTCATCCTTCAGACTTCCTGAATCGGAGTCTCCAGAGATGGGGTGCTAGAAATCAGTATTTTTATACAAGAGGCTCACATGATTTTTATGCACCATGATGTTTTAGAATCTCTGACTTATATTTAATTGCATGCAGCCTTAGAGATCTTGTATTTATAGAAATGAAATCAGAGATCTACAGGATTCTGCTCAGTCCCTCCTTTAGGTTTTGCCTCTTAATCTGGTCACACTTGCCTTTTTGTTTTTTTTCTCTTCCCTCTAAGTTAAAATACTCATAAATTAGAAACGCTAAAATTATGCCATCATGCCATCTAATTTGTGACATTCCAAATTAATCAGTGAATAAGAGTATCAGTTTTCATAGTAAATACCATAAAATAAAAATTTAGAATTAGAAAGGAACTTAGCTGAACAGCTCTTAGGCTCAGATACGGAAACCGATTTCCAGAAAACTAAAGTGAGTTGCTTAGCTAGGCAATTAGTACAGATGGCCCTTTTGAAATTACTCATTTTAAAATGACTATTTCATTGGGGGAAATCGTCATAAAAGTCAGTTAGCATTTAGAATTAAAACCCAGCTTTAGTTACATTTACTTGTGTGTGCACTAGAGCATAGAATTCAATTTCAGAATCCTGAACCATATTTTATGACTTGTCTTTATTAATAGTTATTGGACATTTGCTATTCCTATGCATGTATTCCTCATTGTATGTCCACAATGGTAGGAGTAAGTACTAGTATTCCCATTTTATAAATGAGGAAGCTGGGGCATGCGTAGATTAAAAGAAGCAACTGGGAAACAGGAGGTCAGGGGTTTCCTGGTAAGGCCAGCGGGTCCTGTTTTCTAAGGTGAGCTAGTTAAGCTGAGTTGGGAGATGGTGATTGGCGTTATGTTAGGTTTTCTTGACAGAGGTTTTCCGTTAAGTGCAATCTGGCTTAGGTTTAGATTTGTGATGTTGGCCGGGCCACTGCGGTGGCCTCCACTTTGTGGGTCCGGATGTACAGGTTAACTTTATCAATATAATATGACCATGCATTACATTTGCTTCATGATTTCTAACTTACCTTACTCTGCTTTCCATTTTCCTTGGAGTTCCTACAGTTCATTTTCTTCTGATTCGTCTTTTCATCCTATAGTTTCTTCTTGAGCAAAACCACTTCCTTTTTACTATACTGCTATAATTTTAACAGTTACTAAAAATGAAGAGTCGAGTTAGTCACCTTTTATATTTTATTACTTTGGTAAAAACAGCCTTTTCTCTGTTTTATTTTTCTTCAGGTGAGGTAGTTTGATTGACTTGGTTTGTTCAGACAGAGGGACAAGAGGAAAGAAATCTGGTTGTTCAGCATAAAAAAGAGCTAATGACAAAGCTATTTTTAGGGAAAGAGACTTTTTGTCTTTCCTAGGTTATTCTTCATGTCTGTTTGATATCTCTGTTCTCTGCTTCTTATCTTTAAAAGACAGCTGCTTTACCCCAGGCGTAAATCAGAAGAGAAAAACCAGCTACCCAGTGAAGCTGGGCCTATGGGAGGATGAAAGGGAATAGGCATCGAGAGAAGGAGGAGGGAAGAATAAAGGACCCCTGGAGAGTCCACTGGGCCAAAAACAACAAACAGAAGGCCTCTAACCAACCATTCCGGTGAACACAGACAGAACAGAGGCGCCAACTAGGGAAGAAAAAGATGACGCCTTTGATGCCTCAAAAGCAGAAAAGAAGATCCCAGGCAAGTGACATATATGCCTTGGGACCAATCTGCCCCAGAAGTACAAGGCACACACTCTGGATTCATGGAATACATGGGAGGTAAGGGCTCAATTCCAGGACATGAGACCCAACAGGAAAAAAGGGAGAAATGCTGTTAATTGTAAATCATAGTTGCATCAAATAGGGACCACACTGTGTTTTTCCACAATGCTCCAGAGTTAAGAGTTTATAGAGGAAATACTTGTTTTCTTGGAAAATATATTGAAGATAGATTTATTCAAGATTACATGCATCAAAACAATTTCAAAATTGAAATGTGCACACAAATTTGGACTTCCTGACTTAACCAGTTTATTTAAAAACCAGTAAACAAATAAAGAACTCTCTCTCTCTCTCTCTCTCACACACACACACACACACACACACACACACACACACACACAAACTCATTAAAATTTAGTCAATTATTTGATACCGGCTAGCTAGCTTTGCTTTTTTCCATTTTTTAGTCAGCTGCTAGAAATCATATAAACACAGTTTAATTGATACAAACTTAGCTGGAAAATTGGAGGATTAGTATCAATTTCTGTTAATGTTCTTATCTTTTAAAAATTTGTTTGGTATCAAACATTTATAGCTTTTAAAAATTGAAGGTCTGTGTAAGAAGAATAAAAATCTACTATGAAACTTGCTTGCTATTGGTGTTCTCAGCTTATTCATATTTTAACATACTCTTACCCTAAGGTATTAGAAAGTGGATTATTTAAATGCAGGTAAATAAAGGTGATGGGGGCTGCAGAGGTGGTGGAAGAGGGAAATGCCAGCAGTTTTGTGATGGCAAACTAAAGAAAATGTATTTATGAATAGATGAAAACGTGCAAATTTTTAGACATCTATTGCAGCTAGAAATCCAACTTCAGGCCCATTAATGTGCTGGTCTCGATTTGTATCATTCCTTACAGCTCCCTTTAAGTCTACCACTCTATCTCTCTGCATTTTCTTTCTCTTAGTTGATGGCTAATAGACATTTCACACCTGATATTCCCCCAAAGAAATGAAACTAGAAGGACCTTTAGGGAGCATAAAAATTCAGCTCTGAGCTGTGAGCACGCACACACACACACACACACACACACACACACACACACACACCAGAAACCAAAGGAAGTTAGGGAGAAGCTGTGATGTATTCATAAGAAAAAAAGTGTTGGAATATATTAATGTAGAACTCAGTTTTACAGAATATATTCCTGAACAGAAACTACTGTAATTGCTATGTTATTAGGCAATACTGATGTCGAGTAAGAGCAATTATATGAATATTATAAGACTATAGATACCCCCTTACATACAGCATTTAAAAAAATCAGCTTAAAAAAACTTTTGCACCATATGAATATGGTAAAAAATTCAAGAATTATGTAATAAGAAGAAGTCCCCTAACCCATTATCACAAGTTCCTACCCCATCACTCCTAACCTCCACCCACCAAATTCTCCTTCCTAGAGTCTACCACTGTTAAAATATCTTGTGTATTGTCCAGGGACATTATGTGGAAGATTTTTAACTCTCTTTTCTGTCCCTTAGTTGAAACTTAAGAAGCTGAGTTTTTCACTGACTTGAAACAACAACACTCTAGTCTTTGATTCTGACCTGAAAACGAATTCTGTTATCAGTCCAGATAACTGAGAACTTGCCTGATATGCCAGGGGTAGTCCTGATTCTGCCTCGGGAGAGAGTTCTTTCCTCTGGCAATGAGATAAACAGGTGACTCTTAGGAAACAGTCCTCCATTAATGGGCCCTATTTCATTGCTGAGAAATTACAGCCGAATCCAAATGAAAATGTAAAATGAATGTGATTTACTTGTATAGGTTGAATGATATGGGTGGTCTGGACTTGAAAAGAAACAGATTACTCTGTTTTTTGTTGTTATATCCAAGCTTTCTTATCTGCTTTGGGTGAGTTATTACCAGCCACATGAAAATACACTAATAAAAAGAGACAGGGCTTCCCTGGTGGCACAGTGGTTGAGGGTCCGCCTGCCGATGCAGGGGACACTAGTTCGTGCCCCGGTCCAGGAAGATACCACATGCCGCGGGGCAGCTGGGCCCGTGAGCCATGACCTCTGAGCCTGCGCGTCCGGAGCCTGTGCTCCCCAACGGGAGAGGCCACGACAGTGACAGGCCCGCATACCGCAAAAAAAAAAAAAAAAAAAAAAAAAAAAGAAAAGAAAAAAAACCTTCACTGAATGCAGCGTCCTCTAACACTTCTCTTGCTTCACACTGGGTCCTAATTTCTTTCTTAAAGCCAAAGCTACACATCTTCCTCTTTGTAGAGTGCTGATAAATTTACATGACAATGTTGTCTGTATAAAATACCAATTATTAATGATTCAGCAATAGTTCTTTTGAGTTCTAAGCTCTTCAAAATTGATGATGTCGCCAAAATATCTATAATTTGCAACCATTTAAAACTTCCCAGGATGGTACAGCAGAAAGTCCTCATCAAAATATCCATGGTTCTTATAATACCAAAGTTTTGTTTTGATATTTATAGCAGAGTTAACGAAATTCCAGCAGTGTTAGTTGTCATTGCTATAAGTGTGAGATTAAATTGGAATGATTGTGACAAATAAGCTATGATGACAATAAATGATAGAAACACTTTCTTTTATTCCCTGCTTCCATCTAAACTGGGCCACATAGCAGCACAACAGGTGGGCTGCTGGGTGCAAATAGGACTCTGTAGAAACATCATTCAAATTTGAAGGAACAGTTACATAGTGATGGTGTTCAAGATGAGAATGTCATATCTCAGAAAGTATTCTAATGGTATTGCTTGTTATGAACCATTATGCCCTTAGTATGTGCCAGCAGGAAGTCACAAGTGTCTGAACTTGCTCAATACTTATTTTCCTAGGTTAAAGAAATGTTCAATTGTCATTACTTATAAATTAAATTTGAGTCTCTGAAGATAAAACAGTCATTTTTTTCTACCTTTTAAATTAATTTTATTTTTAAAGCTATAAACAGGCATAATTTAAAAAGTAAAGTATTTCACAAGGCATATCATTTAAACTTTTTTTTTTTTTTTTTGCCGTATGCGGACCTCTCACTGCTGTGGCCTCTCCCGTTGCGGAGCACAGGCTCCAGACGCACAGGCTCAGAGGCCATGGCTCACGGGCCCAGCCACTCTGTGGCATGTGCGATGGCAGGCGGACTCTCAACCACTGTGCCACCAGGGAATCCCATGTATGACCCTTTTAATGTGCTGTTGGATTCTGTTTGCTAGCATTTTGTTGAGGATTTTTGCATCTATGTTCATCAGTGATATTTGCCTGTAGTTTTCTTTCTTTGTGACATCTTTGTCTCGTTTTGGTATCAGGGTGATGGTGGCCTCACAGAATGAGTTTGGGAGTGTTCCTTCCTCTGCTATATTTTGGAAGAGTTTGAGAAGGATAGGTGTTAGCTCTTCTTTAAATGTTTGATAGAATTCGCCTGTGAAGCCATCTGGTCCTGGGCTTTTGTTTGTTGGAAGATTTTTAATCACAGTTTCAATTTCAGTGCTTGTAACTGGTCTGTTCATCTTTTCTGTTTCTTCCTGATTCAGTCTTGGCAGGTTGTGCATTTCTAAGCATTTGTCCATTTCTTCCAGATTGTCCATTTTATTGGCATAGAGTTGCTTGTAGTAATCCCTCATGATCCTTTGTATTTCTGCAGTGTCAGTTGTTACTTCTCCTTTTTCATTTCTAATTCTATTGATTTGAGTCTTCTCCCTTTTTTTCTTGATGAGTCTGGCTAATGGTTTATCAATTTTGTTTATCTTCTCAAAGAACCAGCTTTTAGTTTTATTGATCTTTGCTATTGTTTCCTTCATTTCTTTTTCATTTATTTCTGATCTGATTTTTATGATTTCTTTCCTTCTGCTAACTCTGGGGTTTTTTTGTTCTTCTTTCTCTAATTGCTTGAGGTGCAAGGTTAGGTTGTTTATTCGAGATGTTTCCTGCTTCTTAAGGTGGGCTTGTATTGCTATAAACTTCCCTCTTAGAACTGCTTTTGCTGCATCCCATAGGTTTTGGGTCGTTGTATCTCCATTGTCATTTGTTTCTAGGTATTTTTTAATTTCCTCTTTGATTTCTTCAGTGATCACTTCGTTATTAAGTAGTGTATTGTTTAGCCTCCATGTGTTTGTATTTTTTACAGATCTTTTCCTATAATTGATATCTAGTCTCATGGCGTTGTGGTCGGAAAAGATACTTGATACAATTTCAATTTTCTTAAATTTACCAAGGCTTGATTTGTGACCCAAGATATGATCTATCCTGGAGAATGTTCCATGAGCACTTGAGAAAAATGTGTATTCTGTTGTTTTTGGATGGAGTGTCCTATAAATATCAATTAAGTCCATCCTGTTTAATGTATCATTTAAAGCTTGTGTTTCCTTATTTATTTTCATTTTGGATGATCTGTCCATTGGTGAAAGTGGGGTGTTGAAGTCCCCTACTATGAATGTGTTACTGTCGATTTCCCCTTTTATGGCTGCTAGTTTTTGCCTTATGTATTGAGGTGCTCCTATGTTGGGTGCATACTCTCTGTGCTTCCTGGACTTGATTAACTATTTCCTTTCCCATATCAGGGAAGTTTTCAACTATAATCTCCTCAAATATTTTCTCAGTCCCTTTCTTTTTCTCTTCTTCTTCTGGAACCCCTATAATTCGAATGTTGGTGCGTTTAATGTTGTCCCAGAGGTCTCTGAGGCTGTCCTCAGTTCTTCTCATTCTTTTTTCTTTATTCTGCTCTGCAGTAGTTATTTCCACTATTTTATTTCCAGGTCACTTATCCATTCTTCTGCCTCAGTTATTCTGCTATTGATCCCATCTAGAGTATTTTAATTTCATTTATTGTGTTGTTCATCGCTGTTTGTTTCATCTTTAGTTCTTCTAGGTCCTTGTTAAATGTTTCTTGCATTTTTTCTATTCTATTTCCAAGAATTTGGATCATCTTTACTATCATTATTCTGAATTCTTTTTCAGGTAGACTGCCTATTTCCTCTTCATTTGTTAGGTCTGCTGGGTTTTTACCTTGCTCCTTCATCTGCTGTGTGTTTTTCTGTCTTCTCATTTTGCTTATCTTACTGTGTTTGGGGTCTCCTTTTTGCAGGCTGCAGGTTCGTAGTTCCCGTTGTTTTTGGTGTCTGTCCCCAGTGGCTAAGGTTGGTTCAGTGGGTTGTGTAGGCTTCCTGGTCGGGGGGACTAGTGCCTGTGTTCTGGTGGATGAGGCTGGATCTTGTCTTTCTGGTGGGCAGGTCCATGTCTGGTGGTGTGTTTTGGGGTTTCTGTGGATTAATTATGATTTTAGGCAGCCTCTCTGCTAATGCGTGGGGTTGTATTCCTGTCTTGTTAGTTGTTTGGCATAGGATGTCCAGCACTGTAGCTTGCTGGTCGTTGAGTGAAGCTGGGTGCTGATGTTGAGATGGAGATCTCTGAGAGATTTTCGCCATTTGATATTATGTGGAACTGGGAGGTCTCTTGTGGACCAGTGTCCTGAAGTTGGCTCTCCCACCTCAGAGGCCCAGCAGTGACTCCTGGTTGCAGCACCAAGAGCCTTTCAGCCACACGGCTCAGAATAAAAGGGAGGAAAAAGTAGAAAGAAAGAAAGAAAGAAAGAAAGAAAGAAAGAAAGAAAGAAAGAAAGAAAGAGAAAGAGAAAGAAAGAAAGAAAGGAGGGAAGGAAGAAAGGAGGGAGGGAGGGAGGGAGGGAGGGAGGAAGGAAGGAGGGAAGGAAGGAAAAAAAGAAAGAAAGAAGATAAAGTAAAATAAAATAAAGTAAGATAAAATATATAAAGTTATTAAAATAAAAAAATAATTAAGAGAAAAAAAATTTAAAAAAACAAACAAAAAAAAAACGGACAGATAGAACCCTAGGACAAATGGTGGAAGCAAAGCTATAAAACAAAATCTCACACAGAAGCATAAAGATACACACTCACAAAAAGAGGAAAAGGGTAAAAAATCACAAATTTTGTCTCAGAGTCCACCTCCTTAATTTGGGAAGATTCCTTGTCTATTCAGGTATTCCACAGATGCAGGGTACATCAAGTTGATTGTGGAGCTTTAATCCGCTGCTTCTGAGGCTGCTGGGAGAGATATCCCTTTCTCTTCTTTGTTCTCACAGCTCCCAGGGGCGCAGCTTTGGATTTGGCCCCGCCTCCGCATGTAGGTCGCCGGAGGGCATCTGTTCTTCGCTCAGACAGGCCGGGGTTAAAGGAGCCGCTGGTTCGGGGTCTCTGGCTCACTCAGGCCAGGGGGGTGGGAGGGGCACGGAGGGCGGGGCGAGCCTGCGGCGGCAGAGGCCGGCGTGACGTTGCACCAGCGTGTGGTGCGCTGTGCGTTCTCTCAGATGAGTTGTTCCTGGATCCCGGGCCCCTGGCAGTGGCGGGCTGCACAGGCTCCCC
>NW_006790551.1:3509827-3524551 GCF_000442215.2 Lipotes vexillifer
GCCTGAGGCGCGCCGTGCGTTCTCCCGGGGAAGTTGTCCCTGGATCCCGGGACCGTGACAGTGACGGGCTGCACAGGCTCCCCGGAAGGGGGGTGTGGATAGTGACCTGTGTTCGCACACAGGCTTCTTGGTGGCGGCAGCAGCAGCCTTAGCATCTCATGCCCGTCTCTGGGGTCCGCGCTTTTAGCCGCGGCTCACGCCCGTCTCTGAGGCTCCTTTAAGCAGCGCTCTTAATCCCCGCTCCTCGCGCATCAGGAAACAAAGAGGGAAGAAAAAGTCTCTTGCCTCTTCGGCAGGTCCAGACTTCTCCCCGGACTCCCTCCCGGCTAGCCGTGGCGCACTAACCCCCTGCAGGCTGTGTTCACGCCGCCAACCACAGTCCCCTCCGAAGCCCCAGCCTCAGCTCCCAGCCCCGCCCGCGCCGGCGGGTGAGCAGACAAGCCTCTCGGCCTGGTGAGTGCCGGTCGGCCCTGATCCTCTGTGCGGGAGTCTCTCCGCTTTGCCCCCCGCACCCTGTGGCTGCGCTCTGCTCCGCGGCTCCGAAGCTCCCCCCTCCGCCACCCGCAGTCTCCGCCCGCGAAGGGGCTCCTAGCGTGTGGAAACCTTTCCTCCTTCACAGCTCCCTCCCACTGATGCAGGGCCCATCCCTATCCTTTTGCCTCTGTTTGTTCTTTTTTCTTTTGCCCTACCCAGGTACGTGGGGGGTTTCTTGCCTTTTGGGAGGTCTGAGGTCTTCTGCCAGCGTTCAGTAGGTGTTCTGTAGGAGTTGTTCCACGTGTAGATGTATTTCTGGTGTATCTGTGGGGAGGAAGGTGATCTCCGCGTCTTACTCTTCCGCCATCTTCCCGGAAGCTTCCCCTGGGTCATTTTTTTTAATGAACAAATGATCCAAAAGGGAAAGAAGATAAAGCATTCTCTCAGAAGATTGATATTTACAGAGTGCCTCTGCCTGTGAACACAGATAAAAGAAGGGCATGTGAAAAATTTAAGCATCAATCAGTAAAGGGCAAATATAAGAAAATAACATTTATGTGCCTACAAGAAGAAAATGGAGGCTCCTTAAAATTGGAAACGAATAAAGATGGTTGTAGATTTATTTGGGGGAAAGGCATAGACTCACTGCTTTGAGCTGATGGCATAACATTACAGATGACAGTGATAAATTTGACTTTTATTTCTTTATCAGTATTGCCATTTGGGTATGCGGATTATGGGAAATGGCCTAGATGTTCTTAATAGGTGAGCCTATATATCTTTTGGGTCCAAATGAATTACACACCTAGTAACAGAAAAAGCTTACAGATGAGATTAATAAACTATATATATATATGTGGTTTATTAATATATAAACCACATATATATATATACATATATATATGAAGAGTCGTGATACTGTTTTTATGTTAAAAATATTTTTTGAACTAGTTTCAGATCTACAGAAATGTCGTCAGGATAGACTGAAAACTCTTGTATTCTCATCATCTGGGTGGGTGATCAGTTAACTTTTCACTACATTTGTTCTCTTTCTCCCCCCTTGAATTGATGCCCCCTAAATTCATCACCCCCTAAATACTCCAGTTATACCTCCCCCAAACTGGAATATTCTGCTACTGTAACAACAGATAATTCAGCCAGTGAGAAAATCAGCATTGATAGAACATGACCAGGGAGTCCACAGACTTCATTCACATTTTGCCAACCATCCCAGCAATGTTTCTTTTCCCTTTTTGTTCTAGTATTTTTTCCTGGAAATTGCATTACATTTAGTGGTCAGGTATCTTCAGATTCCTTCAATCTAGGGACATTTTTAGTCTTGCACTATCTCTCAAGACCCTGAGTTGTAAAGAATATGTGACTTTTATTCTACAGGATGACCCTAAACCTGAGTATGTCTGATGTTCCTTAATAATCAGACACAAGATATGCTTTCTCGTCAGGAATATCACAGAAATGATGATGTGTTCTTACTGCCTCGTATCAAGGGTCACACAATGTTGATCTGTTCCACCTTTGGATCTTATGTTTTTGTCTACCAGATTTCCATTGTAATGTCCTCAATTTTCCTTTAATAACCAATTTACACTTGTATGCAGGGATTATAAGATTTTACACTAATACCCTGTTCCTCATCAAGTTTCCCACATTAGCCTTAGTATTCATCCATAACTCCTACCTCAATCAACCATGATACTGAGGGCTGCCAAATGGTGATTCCTTATTTGCATCATTCTTTTACATTTATTAGTTGACATTCTACTGTAAGGAAGAGCTTTCCTTTCTGCCTTTTGTTTGTTTGTTTCAGTATGGATTCCAATTTTATTTAGTTGTTTCAAATCTGATAATCTCATTATTTATTATGATGCAGAATTGTCCCAGATTTGGCCAGTGGAAGCTCCCTCAAGCTGTCTTCTGTATCCTTTTGACATGTCCCCATCATTTGCTGAATATTACTTTTACGGATGACAGTATGCTCCAGCCACATTTTGTTCATTCCATATTTCAGCCCTGGAATTAGCCATTTTTTAAAGGACCTCGGTTTCTTTTGGACAATAATATTTAGAAATAAAAATTTGGGTGCTCAGTGTGATCGTTGCTACTGAGGTGTCATTGCATCCAGGCCTTCTCAGTGAAGAGAGCTAGAAGTTTATGTGCATATATGCATACACATGTGTGTATACACATGCATACAATTATAACTGTGTGTGTGTGTGTGTGTGTGTGTGTGTGTTTAAACTTGAATTCAAGTTGAAATTTTCAGTTTAATCCTATGCCTTGGAATTCTTTCCAGCAGGCTCTTTATATGTTGTAAATTCCTTCTTGGATAGTAAGAAATGTAGTTTTCATTATCTTTAATATATTTCCCTATATGCTCAATGCTACAGTGTTTTCTCATTGTAATCAATTTTCCAACCAGTCAGTAGCCTCCTCTCTATCTACCCCCTTACCCCTGGACCTGCTTGGACTCTGGACTCACTGACTTCTCCATGGTGGGAAAGGATGGGAAGGCAGGGAAGAAAAGGTGGGACGATGAAGGAAAGATGAGAACGGGAAAGGGAGATCCCAACAAGGTATTTGAAAATTCACAGAATTCCTACAGCTGGAGTCTTAATAGCCCAGTTTTTGAATGTAACATGATCTGTCCTTACTGGATCTCAAACCAGCACAACTCATTGGCAGCTAACAACCCTGAAGAAGGTAAAAAAGCCAAAGCCACTTGCCCACAGCAACTTTAAGTGAGTTTCTGATTTATTAATTATGATATTTAGTGATCAGAAAGAGTGGTATTAAGACATGAGTTGTAAATGCTTAGGACAAGGAATTAGTGATCATTATGAGCCAGCAATGCTCCCGAACAAAATTACAGCTGACAAACCTTGTTTTTTTAAATGGAATTAATAGCTTTGATATAGCTATTAATCAGTATAATGTAGATAAATTGTTTTTGAATTTTAACAAACAAATGTCCAAACATAATGTTTGGAAGACAAAATAAAGAAATGTAACCTGAGTGTTAGAACAGGCAAGTGAACTAATTTAACTGGTGCTGATTTAACTATATGGAGGTTTCAGTAAGCTCAGGGTATAATCAGGACACAGAATACAATGAATGAAGTGCGTCTTTCCTTCACAGTCTGTCCCATCTCAGGAAATAGAACTACTCTTCACCCTTTGGCTCAGGTCATGAGCCTTGAGGTTATCCTTGGTTCTTCTATTTATCTCACTCTTCGTGTCCAATTCATTGGTAAGTTCTATCAGCCTTGTTGAGAACTATAGAGTCTGAGATTTTACCTGCATACAAGCTAACAAATCAGCCTGCCACAGTTTCATGGGTGCTGGCAAGAGCCTCGAGACTGCTGGGTCAGAGATAAAGGACCGTTTATTACAGAAACAGCAGTAGCCAGCGTATCAGTAATTGCACCAGTTTATGGAGTCCCAATTCCCAGAGGGTGAGGTCAGGAGAGTCAGGTGACACTGCCACACGCAGTAGGTTGAATTATAGCCGAGGATTTGGAGGAATTCAGATTTGGGGGAATTCAGAGCTTTTATAACAGACAGTAAGCCTGCCTAACCCTTGCTTTGGAGGGAGTATTTATTTCCTATGTAACAAAGTACCACAAACAGAGTGACTGAAAACAACAGAAACTTATTCTGTCAACAGCTCTGGAGGCTAGAAGTCTGAGATCAAGTTATCGGCAGGTTTTGTTATTTCTGGAAGCTCTGAAGGAGAATCCATTCTATGCTTTTCTCCCAGCTTCCAGTGACTCTGGAAATCCTAGGTGTGAATGAGGCTCTCTACATACTGCTCCTCAAGTACAACTCCCTAAATATAGTTTCTCTCTACCTGTGCGCCGTGAGACTACAGAGAAAAGTCAGCTGACTCCATACATCCAACGTGCAATGGTGGGACCGGCACAGGAAAACTGCCCTGGACATTTCAGTTCAAAAGGGGGGAAAATGGGAGTCACAAAGGAGTTCTCAGTCCATAGCAGTTCTGAGGTGCAGCCAGGCAAAATGGGAAGTTCCTTGATTGGGTTCCAAGGTCTGCTTGGAACCACCCTCTGACGCTTCTGGCTCCACAACTCTGAGGCTTCTGGCTCCACCCTCTGAGGCTTTTGGCTCCACCCTCTTAGCTCTTGGTTTCACTCTCTGATTCATCCTTCCTTTCTTCATGACAGGTAGCATGTATTTGCAGGTGAGTAGTTTTCTTAGCCTGCTCCTGAAAGTAGAAAATTGGGGGTCCAATGACCTCTTTTCATTTTGTACCGTCTCTGGCCCTGGGAGTGTTTTTGCTGATACAGCTCTCTCAGATATTCCCAGGCATCCTGTGACGGTCACTGGGCTTCACTTCATTAAACAGAACCACAACCACACATTGCTTTTCTACTTTTCTTTGCCCGCCATTTTCATCCACCCTTTTGAAATTTGTACCCCTTGCCTCATCATTTCCTATCCTCCTCTGTTCTTTCTCTATTGCACTTATTACCTTCCAACACATCATGTTTTACTTATTTAGTTTATTGTCTGTTCCCTCATTTTCCACCCCAATTATAATTTAAGCTACAATAGGCCAGTGAAGTTTGCTTGTTTTGTTCACTGTTTTATCCACAGTGATTAGAGCAGTGTCCGACACATTCAAATAAATACTGAATAAATGAAATAATTTCAAAAAGGATTGGAGGAGTTTCCATGCAGACATGTGAAACCTTGTAACATATAGAAATATGTGAAAGATCATCTGTTCACAAAGCAGAATCAATAGAAATGATTTTGAATGCCCTAAAAAGGGGATAAATAATTAAAATATCTCCCAACATACACGCCAACTCCCCCCCAAATTTTCAGTAACAAAGAACACCACTACCATCACACACACATACACACTCACACACACTTGCACAAAGATTGAAACAAACTTTGCCATACATTGCTATGAATAACCAACAACTCCCTAATGAGAGAAGAGATATGTTGTCAAAGCTGAAATCAGATTATGGAAATTTTTTAGAGTAATGTATGACTTATAAGTATGTTTATAAGTATAGTTATGACTTACAATTTTGTCTATATTGGATTATGCTAAGATAATTATTTTCTTCTCTCTTGTATCTTCAATATGACCATTAAAAATATTTAATGATCTTTGTTTTGTGCTTATAATGATTCTGAATGAAAGTCTGCAAAACCCCTTCTCTTGTTCTCCAAGTTTTCAATACCCGACTGATTTGTTTGTCTAAAACACTTGAATTTCAAAGTCTGTTTTGTTTTTTACCAATTTATTTTATTTTTTTATTTTTGGCTGCGTTGGGTCTTCGCTGCTGTGCGTGGGCTTTCTCTACTTGCATCAAGCAGGGGCTACTATTCGTTGCGGTGCGTGGGCTTCTCATTGCGGTGGCTTCTCTTGTTGCAAAACACAGGCTCTAGGTGTGCGGTCTTCAGTAGTTGTGGCACCCGGGCTTAGTTGCTCTGTAGCATGTGGGATCTTCCCGGACCAGGGCTTGAACCCGTGTACCTCTGTATTGGCAGGCGGATTCTTAACCACTGCGCCACCAGGGAAGCCCTCAAAGTCTACTTTTAAGTGCAGTTCTTGGTCTTGGAGTAAGTAATAGATCTTTACCTTTCATGGCAGCACTTGAGAATAGGGTTTTTAAGTTTGAACCTGCATTTTTATCTTCTCCTAGAAGTAGAATCACACCTGAAGGGGAAGATATCAGTCCCACTGTATTTTTTTCAGTCTGAGCTCCTCTTTAGAAGCCAGCTGAGTGTGGCCAAGAGATGGGTCTGGGGCCCCCGAGCTGTCCGTGCTTGTGGAGCACCTTGTGGTCTTGCTGCATTTCAAGGCTGCCACACATGACTGAGTTCCCTCTCTGCCACTGACACCTGCATGAACTGACATCTCGGAAGGTGTTTGCCATATTTCTGGAAACAGTAATGGCCATTCTGATTCAGTTGTTGGACACCGTAAACTTGTTTGGGCATCAACACATTGCTGAAGTACAAGCTTCTGATGGGAAAGGACCTCACTTAGAAGGGCTTCTTGAAGAGAACTGAGCAGCATGTTCAAGCTGCTAGAGAAGATGGATGTTAGGAGTTCCCTGGTGGCCTAATTGTTAGGATTCCGGGCTTTCACTGCCGTGGCCTGGGTTCAATCCCTGGTTGGGGAACTACTGAGATCCCGCAAGAAGCGCAGTGGAAAAAAAAAAAAAAGAATGATGTCAAAGCT
Organism: Lipotes vexillifer; assembly: GCF_000442215.2. Classification (NCBI taxonomy): domain Eukaryota; kingdom Metazoa; phylum Chordata; class Mammalia; order Artiodactyla; family Lipotidae; genus Lipotes; species Lipotes vexillifer. The sequence goes on from NW_006790551.1 coordinate 3,516,549, forward strand.
CCTGCTAATCCACCAGCTCTTTTAGGAAGTATCCTCTGACTGTCAGCCTAGGGTACTGGTATGGGCTAGATTTTGCCCCCCATCAAATTCATATGTTAATGTCTTAACCCCCCAGCACCTCAGGATGTGACTATTTGGAGTCAGGGTCTTAACAGAGGTAATTAAGTTAAAATAAGGTCATTAAGGTGGGCCCGAATCCAATATGACTCGTGTCCTTATAAGAAGAGGAAATTTGGACACAGAGATGTACAAAGGAAAGTTGATGTGAAGTTACAGGGAGAAGACAGTTATTTATAAGTCAAGGAGAAAGGCCTAGAAAAAACCAACCCTGCTGACACCTTGATCTGGAAAATCTAGCTGTAGGTTGTGAGAAAATTAATTTCTGTTGTGTAAGCCATCCAGTTTGTCATATTTTGCTATGGCAGCCCTAGCAAACTGTGAGTTCTCATCTTCCTTCATCTTCTGGAGGTCCACCGGCTCCCCTGGACCTCTACAGAGGGGAAGCTGAAAGTGCCATCCGTAGGTCTTTTACTCCTGTAGAAGCAGCCAAAAGTGTCAGAAGAACAGACCAGGGCTGTGGGTTCTCCAGACTGTGGCAGAGTCGGGCGGGAACCTCCCTCCCATCTTAGCCACCTCCACGATATTTCTGCCCAAATAGCACACATACTAATTCTCTTTTCTACTTCCTCTTTTGTTTTTGCCTCCATTTCTTCCCTTTTATAAACAGCAAGATCCTATTGGTCAGCATCTAATCCTAGTTAATTACCCAATCTAGTTATATTACATCACCCAGAAAAAGTACATTTCAGAATGACTAAAAGCAAAAGACTAGTGACAGTAAATTACATCTCATTCTGAAATGCCTTTCTCATAGAATATACTCATTCCTCCCACATACGAACCATATCTGAAGTATATCCCCACACTTCTTTTCTTGTTCCTTTTTTTTTTTTTTTTTTCCAGCTCCTGGTCATAATGGGAAGCATGATCTCTCTGCTTTACATCTGGCTGTATTCCCAGAGCTTCCATTCCCACGTGGCACATCTTTACGCTCACTTTGGGTACACCAGTGCTCAGCATATTGTTGGCCAGAGATACCTGAAAGGTAACGTCTTTGTTCCTCTGATGCTTATTCTATTGGGGGACGGGGTTGGAGAGGGGTATGCTTGTTAGATTTATGTATCTCTAGGTACATAGAAGATTTTAACATCAAGCAGTTAACCGAGTCCCTTTTTTTCTATGCTACCTTTTGGTTTTACCCAGGAGCTGGTGTGGTGAAGGATGAAGAGATGGCAATGCATTGGTTTAGGTAAGAAAGACAACACCTACCAAAAGCAAAACTCTAGAGCTGTCATTTCAGGAAGTATGGAAATACAAAACCTTATGATTTGGGTGCTTTTCCCCTAGAATAAAAATAAGGTAAACTCTCTTAAAGTCTTGGTACTGTCTCTTCTTTTTCAGCTTGGTGGTGAAGTAAGAGTAGTGATGGAGGTGATGTGTTTGATACATTTAAAGACAGTCTACACAATGTAAGCAAACAATAGATTAGTTTTAAAAGAGCTAACTTGGAGAATATATACCATTCTAGGTCAAGATTCAGAACATCAATAGTTTTATTATCAGTGCTCTGTATTAGCATTACCTGTTTATTAAAATTTTGAGCTCTTGATCATAAGAGACACATTCATTTGAAATTTAAAAGTAGAAATACATCTTACCTATTGTTTATTCCATTTTTGGCCTAAATTTCATTCAACTTGTTCATATCCAGTGTGCACATTTTTCCACAGGCAGCTTTCATAATTCTGATTGTATAACATTGGCCTGATGAGTTCTCAAAGAAAAATATTTCATATTATATTTACAGTTTGAGAAAGTAAGAATAACTTTGGAAACAGAGACTTGAACACTCCACCTGACACTCTAAAGGTTAGAGAATGGAAATAAATAGGCTCTTAGATGTTAGAAACTCCATTCTACATGGAGATGGTGGGAGAAAATCAGGACAAGTTAGGTCCAAAGTCTCTTAGTAAAGAGAACTGGCTTTGGGTTCATGTAGTCTCAATTTATTTAAAAGTAGAATTTTGCCATAGTACTCTTTAAAGGGATATTGTCCAATATGGCAATGACTAACCACATAGGCCATTGAGCACTTGAAATGTGGTTAGTCTGAATGGAGGTGTGCTGTACTTGAAAAATACACACTGGATTTCCAAGATTTCATATGAAGAAAGGAATGTAGGATATCTCACTAACAATTCTTTATATTGATTACACATTGAATGATAATGTGTTGGATATATAGGGTTAAATAAAATATATTATTTAAGTTAATTTTACTTATTTCTCTGAAAACTTTTAATGTGGCCATCAGGACATTTAAAATTACACATGGCTTGCACTGTGTTTCTATAGGGTAATGCTAAAGTACAGAGTTTCTTATGATCCTGAGAAGTGTTTGGTTGTGTGAGAGAGGAGTGAGCACAGCTATGGATTTGCCATTGCCCATGTATTGATGAGATCATCCTTCTTAGATGCTTTCTTTCTTCCCACTAGAATAGTGAGTGACAAACTTGGCTACATATTTAAGTCCCCTGGGGAGTTTTTGAAACATACTAACACCTAGCTCCAGATCCACTGAACTGTGCAGAAAAGCTCCCCAGGTAGCTGTAACGTGTAGCCAGGTCAAACCACTACTCTAGAAGTCTGCATTGGGTTTTATTTATTTATTTTTTAAGCATCTTTATTGGAGTATAATTGCTTTATAATGGTGTGTTAGTTTCTGCTTTATAACAAAGTGAATCAGCTATACATATACATATGTTCCCATATCTCTTCCCTCTTGCGTCTCCCTCCCTCCCACCCTCCCCATCCAACCCCTCTTTAAACGTGAACCAGCAGAGGAAGCCATTTCAGTAACACATTTCAACACGAAGTTTGAAGTGGATATTCTGACCAAGTTCACCTGCCAACGGAAGAAATACCTTGGAGAATCAGGAAGGGAATGACATGGTTCTAGAGTGGCTAAGCGTGGTTGGTGCTTATCTCTATTTGGCTGAAACCCTTGCTACTGAGACTAAGACCTCACACACACACCACTGGCATCACTAGGTGGGCACTTGTTAGAAATGCAGCATCTGATGTCATAACCCAGCCCTACTGAAGCAGAATCTTCATTATAACAAGATTCTGGGATGACTAGTATGTGCATTAAAGTTTTAGAAGTGTTGTCCTAAACAGCATTTTGTAAGCCAGACCTTCCTTACATGGGACCATACAATTAAAAGCCAATTTGAAAAATCTTTACATTTTTCAGTGATGGAGTCCACTGTCAGGAATGGGATGGGAAAAGCATTACAAAAGCAAGATTTCCCCCAGCATATTTTAAAAATATATTTTATGGTTTACGACTTACAAAATAATTTAGGCCTAATGAGGAAAACATTGAAAAAACCCCAAATCACCTGTATCCCATAGCACAGTAAAAACTACTTTTAACATTTTGGTGAGTATTCTTCTAGACTTTTTTCCAATTAATATGTACATAATATACCTTAATTTACTTGAATGTTTCACTATTTTATGTTTAGTCCTTTTTTCTATTTTCTTACTATCATTAACTGCTGTTGGGAAGAGCCTTTCGTGTACATCTTTTTGTGCATCTGACTAGTGATTTTTCTCTTTTTTTTGGTAAAGAAATAAAAATGGAATTATCAGGTCAGACAATCCTCATTTCTAAAGTTTTGGTATGTATTACCAAACTATCCTGAAAAATCATCTGAGTTCCCTCTAGTATAAATGCTCACTGGCTTATGAATATTGTTTTTAATCATCTGTTAGTCTTTGCCAACTTGAATAACAACATAAAGTGTATCATTACATTTTTCTCTTTATGAAGCTTTCCTTTCTAAATGTCTATTGTAATTTTAATATTTTTTTCCGGCAAAATGCCTATTCATGTAGTCTGCCCACTTTTCCACTGGATTTTGTTATTTTCCTGCTCATTTTTCAAATTTTTTACACATTAAAGATAGCAAACTTTTGTACATTTCCCTTGTATTTTGGACTTTTTTTCCTAATTTTAATTAACATGAAAAGAACTGCAAAGTAACAAGACAATTATATAATTTATACTGTCCAATGTAATGGCCACTAGCCACATGTGGTCATTTAAATTTAAATGAATTAAAAATAAAAATTCAGTTCCTCAGTTGTACTATCTACATTTCAAGTATTCAGTAGCCACATGTGGCTAATGGCTACTGTAGTCAATGGTGCAGACATAGAACATTTCCATCTTTGTAGGGAGTTCTGTTGGAAAGTACCAACATATTACATTTATATTTCGGCAACTGGAAATAGTGCTTAAGGATCAGGTCACATGTTACTGAATTCCTAACATTCCCAGATAGTCCCTTCCTATATTTTGATTTCCTATATATTTTGGAGAGAAGATTGTAATTATTCTAATATTTGGAAAAGCTGATGAATGGGTTTGGAACAAATAAGTGATTTAAATATTCTTACAACATCTGTGCTTTAAAAAGTGCCGTACTTGTTTCAAATAGGAGACAATTTTTTTTTAATGAAAGAGGCTTATTAACATTTGTCCAGATATATAAGACGGAAGTAATGGTTTCCAGTAATGGTTACATATGTGTGTTGGCACTGCCTTTGGTTTGATTAAGGGGATGCATTTTCACAGGATTGTTTCCTTGTTTTTTGTTGCACACTCCTCCCCAACCCCATCTCCACTCCCCTTTTCTTTTCCTCTCTTTTTCAGACGAGCCTCCCAGCAGGACCATCCTCAGGCTTCCTTTAACCTTGCAGTAGGAAAAGTGAAAAACATGACTGGATCCATGGCAGTAGGGTAGTGAAATTAGCTATCTTTTCTCTTCCAGCTGAGATGTCATTCCTTCTAAACCTGCCCCCATATATTACTTGCAATTGACAGACAAAAGCATTTTATATATAGTTCACTTCCCACTCTTGCCTTTTTATCTATTATACTTACATGGCTATGAGTTATGATAAAAGTCACAAAGTAAAGGAATCTAAGATTCATACACGTGCATAGAGCCCACAGAATAAGTTCTTAAGGTAGCCCATGAGTCCAAGATGAAAGACCAGGTTATTTCATGATCCTAAGAGTCTCCTGTGAATTTCTAAGGCTCCTTGGAGCACCATCTTTACAGCCTTATAGCATTTTCTTATAAACAGAATGGAACATATATGAATATAAGGTGGAAAGCTCTTTTGGGGCACAAATTCTCCTTGTGTTTATTGGACTAATCCTCTTTTGATTACTCGCAGTCATCAAGAGAAATACTACTATTTTCTCTGGAGAAGTTTTTCTTAATGTTTTTGAATAGTTCACAGTCTGTGACATTTTTATGCAGCGATTTGGAGTCAGAGACATTTCGATAGGGGCTCCCAAATAAACCGTTGAACTTTCAGCTTGTTTTAAGTAATGTAACTGACATATATTCCATTATCAAGTCATGTGTATAACCTCTCCCCCCAACTCTGGCCCTTAATCCACCTCAGGCTGAGGAGTAGACAAGGTTCAGAAAGGGAGAGTCTCAGTGAGAGGCTGAAGGATGGGGTGAGTCTTGGGAATTGGTATAATGCTCAGGGATATTTGTTGCACGCGTTACTTGGTAACGAAATTTTGAAATGACCAGTTGGAAGCAGCCGAGTCAAAATGGTGCAGTCAATACGTTCTCTTTTACAATGGCTGGTTGGCAGTTTTACAACTGACTTATGAGCAGGTTGAATGGAGCCTCACTCCAGTTACCACTCCCAGACCAAAATATAGAATTTGCTTGCAAGAGAGGGGTGTCTCAGACATTACCTAAGTCTTGGCTAGAAAAACTTTTCTAAATAGGGCAAGAGTATCCAGCTGGATTCTGATGTTGTAAGACTGCTTCTTTGGGTAGCTTTGACTTTATTATGAAGACATTCATGATGAAACCCAGATGAAGCGGCATGTGTTTCCCTCGGTTTCTTAGAATGAGTCTAAACAGGTGTTAACCTGGCCCTTGGACATGCAGGTTCTTTCAGCTTACTCTTTCTTTATGCTAAGTAACTGCCTCTCCTAGGGATATAGAGATGCTCCTCCATGTTGCTGTGAGACAGGGGATACAAGAAGCCCAGGAACTTCTGGAGAATGTTATTTGGACTAAAAACAAGCCCCTGCCAACTAAACGAATAGGAAGTTTTTATAAACATTAATGCATGTCCTGCATGTTCTTTCTGGAACAGGGAATGTGAATCTCGTTCACTGTAGCTTTGCAATGCTTTGTCAGTAGAGTTGGCTTTTAGTTACAGTTTTGTATGCTGCTGCAGCTTCAATTTGCTGTTCCAAGTCCTTTAGAGCAAAGTGTTGCTTATATGTTTTCCTGGGATGTGAGTTTGATCTCTTCTGGATGGACAAGTAATTTCTTTGGATTGCATGACTGCTCACCTCAGCTAAGTTTCAAGTCAGTGAGCATTGTGTGCAGTGGTGGGAGGGAAAGAAGGAAGCAACCTGTCACACTAGCGATTTGGCTTCTTGGGTGTGTGAGTTGGCACCTACAGATCCACTGTGATGGAGCTAAACTCATCATCAGCCTAATCTATGACATGTGGTATTCTGCTTAAAATAAACTTGTTTTCATCTCTCTACATTTCAATTTTCTGCTCTATTAGGTTTCTATGATATTTTATTGTGTCCACTTTTTATATTACAAAAAGTCCTTTATGGGGAAAGATAAAAAGGCTGTGAATATTGTCAACAGGAGGGAAAAGGTTAAAGTATAAGAGCTCACAGTTATTGAGCTCCTGCCACGTGTACGGTGTTTTCCTAACTGCTTTACAAGTATGTTAGCATTCACTTGTGATAAAAGCCTTATGAGGTGGGTAGTATTATGATTCCCATTTTACAGATGTGGAAACAGATGTAGAGAAGTAATATGTGCAGTCATAGAATGAGTGGTAAAATAGGTTTAAACTTCTTAACTAGTGTGAATAACATTTTTGCCCCAAATTATTATCTCCTTCCTAAGAAATTCAAAGATGCTCTGAGAGCAGGTACATGGGTTTATTACTAGTACACAGTGAGAACTTACCTTACCCAATAACTCAGCCACATTTTCTAACTGTATTATTATTTGAGCACAAGCCACATATTCCTATTCTTTTAAAGTGGTATTTTTAATCTTAAATATAGTTACCTGTATTTATTGCATGTAGCTTAAAGCACAATTTCTCCTGGGACTATAAATTCAGAAACATGACGTGAGGATGACAAATGTGTGAAACTAGAATTCAATAAAATGACTAAGCTGTGTATAAGATACTTGTTTCGCTTTTAAGTTCAAGTGTCAAGTTTATACTATATGCACTTGCAAGATGACTGCCTGAGATTCAATCTCTTTGTCCAAACTTGAACACATAAGCTTTTAAAGGATGTAGGTAAAAATGGTCAAAGGTTTTTTTTCCTGATTCATCATTTTATGAAGCACTTTAAAACTCTTCAATGTAGAATATCCAAAATCCATAAACTAAATTCTTCACTTGAACCTTTGGTAAGTATTTCTGTCATCCCTAGAACCACTTCAAGTTTTCCTTACATTTTCCCAGAGGACACAGTCTTCATTTCAATCTATGTTGTTTGAGATATAACTCTGAAAATTTTATCCTGAGCCATGAATACCTATTTGGATAATACTAGGATAATAACTTCAACCATCATGTAAATGTGCATTTTTTACCTTCACAATGATACCCACTCTACTTTTAAAGTAGTATTTCAAAGCCTTCTTATAGTGACAACTGAAACTGGCCACTGTGAAGATATACAGTAGAAATAATCGCTAAGTGGTGTTAAATTTATTTATTATTAAAATTTATTTATTATTAAAAATTATTTCAGGTGACTCCTATAAGCATCTCCAACTGATACTGATTTTGTTTGCGTTAGGGTGCAGGTAATGTCTTTTTTTTTTTTTTTTTTTTTTTTG
>NW_006790551.1:3524691-3531675 GCF_000442215.2 Lipotes vexillifer
GGCCTCTCCCGTTGCAGAGCACAGGCTCCGGATGCGCAGGCTCAGCGGCCATGGCTCACGGGCCCAGCCGCTCTGCAGCATGTGGGATCCTCCCAGACCGGGGCACGAACCCATGTCCCCTGCATCGGCAGGCGGACTCCTGACCACTGCGCCACCAGGGAAGCCCAGGTAATGTCTTTTTATAGTCCATTGCTGCTGAAATAAAGTAATGAACAAATTGAAAAGGTGTAACAATTAGAAAGGCTATATAAGGACTCACTATAAAACCCCTTTAATTTTGACTTTAATTCTAGAGTGTTAAATAGGGCATGAGCTGCAAATCCATTAGGGTTGAAGCTGAACCCTTCATGCAAAACCAGAGAGTGAGAAGGATCAGGTACCCCCGGAAGCCAAAGCAATGCCTCTACCTTTCCTTACTGTAGTTGGAGAAAGAGTCAAGTGGGAAATGCAAGAGATAAAGAGGAAGAGAAAGAGAGAGAACCTCTACCTGTTTGTTTACTTAGAGATACCCCAGATTTTGCTGACCTTCCTTCTTCCTCTATGCTCCTTCCAAATCACAGCGGTTGAGACTCTTTGCTGCCTTCTAGATGTTCCCAGGTTCCTGTTTAGTTGTTTTGATATCTTGATCCTTTTTCTTTTCAAGGCAGGTCTTGTTACAGTGCAGGGGCTTGCTGCCCCATGAGCATAGAAGCCAGTACTATGTCACCAGCTTTTGAGAAAAGAAAGAGCTTTTGTGAGATTGACTGGCAAGGAGACAGGAGGCAAAACTCTCAAATCTGTCTCCCTGATCCAGGGTTGGGGTGAAATTTAAGGTGTTAGGGGAATTTCAAACTTGGAAGCTGATTGGCTAGTCTTGAATCAGTCCATATAAGCTACTCACGCTGCAGGCAGCCAGATTTTCCTTACTGAAGGCCTTCTCACTTTGTAAAGAGTGGCCACATTTCTTTAAGTTCCGTAGACTTGAAGATTCTTGGTTCCAGGATCATCCTGGAGATGTGGGAACCTGTCTTGCACGTGCATTGTGCTGTCTGTGTAAAATAATTGAGTCTGATTAATCTATCAGCCTATTTAAGGAGGCAAAACCAGTTTAAGCTGGTCAGTGTTTTTCATGCTGTTTCAGTCTGCCTTGATGTCAATATAAAAAATATTTTAAAGTATATATTTATGGTACACAAATCTTAAGTCTGCAATCAATGAATTTTACATGTATATCACCTGCATAGCTACCACTCAGATGAAGATGTAGTTTTCCAATATTCCTTCCTAGTCAATACCCCTAGGTAACTACTATCCTGTTAGCTACCACTACAGATTAGTTTTGCCTACTTGTGAATGCTGTCATATTTGTTTGGAAACTTAGTTGTAAATATTATACTACATGGTATGTTATGTCTGCATTCTTTCATCATGCTTGTTTGTGAGATTTACCCTGTTTTGCCTGCAGTTAGTTCATTCTCATTTCTATATAGTATTCTATTGTGTAATTATACCACAATATACCCTTTCTACTTTCAATGGGCATTTAGGTTCTTTTGAGTTTCTGACTATTATGAAAAAAGTGCCTATGAACATTCTTGTACGTGTCTTTTATGGATATAAACACTCATTTCTTTTGGATATATAGCCAGGAATGGAATTGCTGGGTTATAGAGAATACATACATTTAGCTTTAGTGAGTTCTGCCAAATACTTCTGTAAAGTTGTGCCATTTTACATTCTCACCATCAGTTTTTGAGAGTTCCAATTTCTCCACGTCCTTGCCAACACTTGGTTTTGTCAGTTTAAAAATTTAAGCTCTTCTAGTCATTGTTAGAGTGGTATCTTATTGTAGTTTTACTTTGCATTTCTCTGATGAGTAATAATGGGGAAAACATCTGTTTGGAAGTGTTTGTGAAAGGGGGTTGGGTACATAATGCAGCGTTTAAGATCCCCAGAAGAGCCTGTCTATGATTTTCTGGAGGTGAACTTCCCCATGTGGCCACATTCTCAGAGGGATTTAGGATAGACAAATAGCACAAACCTAAACAGTAAATTGGTGACTTTCAATGATCTGAACAGAGCTAGGGTTTTGGTGGTAGGTTGTCACCCTGCAAATTTTTCTGTTAATAATGGATATAAACTTAGCCAGGAAACCAAAGAAAATTATATTATTAGTTCCTTGGATTCAAATGGAATAATTTCAATATACCCATGCTTTATTACACAGACTCTTCTAGGGTACAATCTGTACATACTATTCTAGTAAGAAATATCAAATCAGGCCCCATATATATTATTTAGTAAGGTCCATTGAATCTTTTTTTTAACATCTTTATTGGAGTATAATTGCTTTACAATGGAGTGTTAGTTTCTGCTTTATAACAAAGTGAATCAGCTATACATATACACATATCCCCATATCTCCTCCCTCAAGGTCCATTGAATCTTGATTTAAAAATGGAAACAATATATTTTTAATTTTATTAGAAAATGTTTTTTGGCATATCTTAAAAACTGAGTTAAACTGTTGGTGAAGGCTCATCCAAGTAATGCAAAGGCAGTACTAATATCTGAATAAACTTTTTAGGCTAGGATCCAACTTACTGCTAAGAGGTATTGATGCATTTTATTTTATTTTTTTTTATTTTTAAAAAATATTTATGTGGTGAGAGAATTGGGTGGAAGTCTGCTTATTTAGTTTGGCTGCGCTGGGTCTTAGTTGTGGCATGCGGACTCTTAGTTGTGGCATGCATACGGGATCTAGGTCCCCGACCAGAGATTGAACCTGGGCCTCCTGTATTGGGAACGTGGAGTCTTACCCACTGGACCACCAAGGAAGTCCCTATTAATGCATTTAAAATTCTTAAAAAGACGTTGATATCTATGCATGTTATTTTTGTGCCGAAATATGCATAGTAAGCTCTTCTCTTGTTCTTTTTCCACTCTAAATTCATTCTATTCTCTCAAGGAAGTGGGAGACCAAACTTGTGTGTGTGCTGGCTTTGGAAACAATTGCACTAGTTTTGCAATCTTGAACATGTAGCTTTACCTTTCAAAGTCAATGTTTCCTCAGCTGTGCAGTAATAACTACTCCATAGTGTCATTGTGAGGATTAAATGAGCTAATGTTTAAAAACCACAAAGCACAATGCTTTGCATGAAGCAATCAGTCGAATGGAAGATGGGTATAAAAGTTGTCTGGTATGATACAGTTAGAGAGTAGTCATTTTCTGTCAGAGGTGTTCTCACAATGAAGCAAATGAAGCTAAGCCTCAGGACCTCACTAGCAGGAACCCCTCACAAATGTACTCAGAAAAGGTATTTTAACCACTGTTGGCTGGGGTCACTTTCTCTTCTCATTTTGACTTCCTCTCTATCACGTTTGCCTTTGCATAAACCGGCATTGGAGGGATGCAGGCATTTCTGGGTTTCAGTTGTGGGAAAGTTGAGCTGGGAATATGTTTTGTTTGGGTTTTTTGGGATATATGTGACTCACACTTCCACATATAGTTGAGTTACCGCTAGACGTCTTGGTGTTGGAATGGCTTCTAGAAAACCTCCAGTTTCCCACTGTGATTTGTGCAGGTGCAAGACCAGAGGTGTGGTCAAGCTGTTGAGTGTGTGTACAGTATCTGGCCTCAGAAATATGTGAGTGGCGGAGGAGGACATGGTTTGATATGTACTAAACTAGATGCAACTGATAGAAAATTCTTCTAAACCCTAGAGCTCACATTATAGAAACTTGGTAAAAGCCTTCTCAATATTGACCATAACCCTAAAAATTCATAGGAAGTGACCATTAATGAGTTGTGAAGCTGAAAGTTTTTCTAAATTATCAATAAAATAAAATTTGAAAACCCTGCTTACAGAGATGCTGAAGTTCTTCTGTTGTCTCTATAGAAATTATGAAGTAATTGTCATATGAAAAGGTGCTCCAAGAGCAGGAAGTCTAAAAAATAGGGGAAAAAGACTGATAGAAGTATGTCAGGAAGTTAATACCATTATTATTTTTTTCTGGATGTTTATAGTATATGTCAGTTTTTAGTTTGTTATTCATTGTGATTTTTTATTCCCTGATACATTTGTACTTGTTTTTGTATTCATAAGTTTGTAATTCTTTTTCTAAAGGGAGACCTCAGATTGTACAAGCTTCTGGGGCACACTACTTGAATCTGACCCTCTTTGTGATTGTCTACCCAATGACCCAAAAGGACCTTGATAAACACACCTCAGTTTGTGGCTTTCCTTGTCTGTGAGTCCTGAAGCACCGTGAAACTGAGAAACCTGAATGTAATAGTCAGCACTCTGCATCCGCGGCTTCTGCATCCACGGGTTCTGTATCCATGGGTTCTGCATCCTTTGATAAGGAGGGCCGACTGGGCCATTTTATATAAGGAACGTGAGCATCCATGGATTGTGGTATCTGCTGGGGTGGGAGTCCTTGTACCAATCCCCAGTGGATACTGGAGGGGCAACTGTATTTGTAGGGATGAGATTTTTTTAAAATTCCATTCTGCTCTCATATTGCTTCAATTCCTTTTGGCAAGCCAAGTGTTGGCTTTGCATTGCTGAGGGAGAAATTGGGGGTTCTTAGTCCCCTTCTTTCCCTGTGTAATCACACGGAAGACTTTGAAGCTATAGATTCCTGACCGTACATAACGAAACGGCAAACTATGTATCAAATAAAGGGACCATGCCCCAGAATTAAATTGGAGAAAATACATCAATATAATTACAGTTGCATTATGGGTAGAGAAACTGAGACCTAAGGAGGTCCACCTGATTAACCACGGACACAGTGATCGGGATTAAACCCAATTAACGGTTGGATTAACTAAGCTCTATAACTCCTTGCTACAGTTGCTAAACGCTTCACTTCAAAAACAGGAGGAAGAAAGATTTACCTTGAATGTACTTAGGTATTGACGTTTCCTTGGCAACGGATTCTAAGTTAAAAGCAAAATAGTGATTGAACGTATGCACTTTTGTTAAAAAATTGTGGGCTCTGAAGCAACAGTCTCAGAAGCTCTTTCCCATCCTTTGTTAATTGAAAGAGAAGTTTTTTTTTTGGATGTTGTTATGTAGCAGTTATTTTAGAAAAATCTGTCTTCTAGGCATAATAATAGGAGGCCGTTTCCCTTTCCCCCTGATTCTCCCTCTGCTTTGGCCTTTTTAACTTTCTTGCAGTCGATTAGAGCCATGTGTGTAATTAGCACTTACCACAACCTCATTGAGATCTTGTCATCAGTACCGGTCTCTAGCTGAAGTGATTAGTTACAATTTTGTTGCAGTTAAAGAAAACTAGTATGAACATAAGGTAGAATACCTATTTTTTTCTCTAGATACTTTAAATTCCTGCGTTAGGATAAACCACTCCATTGCTACATTCCTTGTATAGTTTTGTTTTTAGAAAGAGATGCTTTTACTGAAATGCTTTGTTTTAGGCCATCCCCTGCCTTAAAGGGATTGTGTAAAATAGAACCTCTCGAAATTGTTGGGATATTGTGCCCTACAGCTATGCTAGTCACAGTGTGGTCTGGGCCAGCAGCATGAATATCTCCCTGGAGCTGGGGGGATCTACTGAATCAGAATCTGCATTTTAAGAACCCCAGGTGGTCTATATGCACGTTTTAGTTTGAAATGCACTGTTCTTCAATGCTTGGTCTATTTTCTTGAGGACTTACAGGGAAAATTTATTTCAGATATAATCTAGTGGTTAACTTCCTGGGCTTGATTGGAGGTTGCCAGCCCTTACTGGTGAGGTACTTTTAGGAAATCCACTTAACTTCTTTAATACCTGGTTTTCTTCTCTGTAAAATGGAGACTATAATAGTCCTCATCTCATGGGCTTATTGTGACCACCAAACAAAAAAAATGTATAAATTAATCAAGCCCCATATTATAGTAGTACATGATAACCAATAAACGCTAGCCATCGTTACTGTTACTCCTACTACCAGAAGTTAATTTTTATTTTTTTAATTGAATGGTTTATTTTCTCTTATGGGACCATATAACTGATGATTTTTTTTGCTAGGAAGTATAGAGCCAAATTTACAGCCCTTTCCAGCAGGTATTTGACTTTTTGATTGACCTCACCCCAGCTTCGTCTTATTTTTTCTATTTATTTTTCTTTCCTCCAATTTCCTCAGATTTTTACATTTTATTCTGCTCACCATGGCATCTTTGTAAGCCACTTCAAAATCATTTTAAATTGAGGTATGACATAAAAATAATCATCACAATTACAAATTTATTAGTCCACAACTTCCACTCCAAATTATGTTGACAGCTTTGTCTTACATTTTTTTGTCTACCAACTTCTTGCTATCATTACACTGGTTAACCTGGTAACCTTGTAAGGCAGGGATGCTTAAAACAATTTTCAAAGAATATTTCCCTCGCATTACCTTTTTGTTCACCACTGTATCTCCAGCATGGTGCCTTACACGTAGTAGGTGTATAAGACAGATATTGAGTGGATAATTATGTACAAATTTACATCTTACATCACTTACAGACTTAATCTCTTCACGTTTGCTATTAAATTCAAACCTGGAATGGGCTTTCTTCATCTTTTGACTTGTCCAGTACACAAGACGCAGATCAAGTGCCACCCTTGCTGGGAAGACTTCCTTGACCCTTCAGCCTGGACAGAGGAGCTCTCTCTTCCCAAAACTATGGAACTGACTGCCTGTCTTACCCAGCTGGCACTTGCCATTCCTCCTTATGTTGATCACTCTCCTTGATTGACAGCACAAGTTTTGGAATCAAGAAGTCACAGGTTCAGTCCTATCTGGGCCACTTACCAGCTGTGTGACTTTAGAAACATTACTTAGTTTCTCTAGGACTGTCATCTCATCTGTAAAATGGGGAAAATTGGGTGTTATATCGCTACAACAGATAATGTATTGGTTGATTAGTATATTACCTGGATATACTGTCATAATTGTGCCTATTTTCCCCCAAATTAAATTCAGTAGTCTTCTCTTGTGGAATCAGCAGG
>NW_006790551.1:3531685-3534628 GCF_000442215.2 Lipotes vexillifer
ATGGGGTTATGAGTGAAGCCCTATTCCTATAACTCTTGAGGATTCTTTTTGCCTCAGGCTCCCACGGCTGACAGAAGCTGCTGGAGTTGTGTCTGGTGATGATTTGTGGTAAATGTAGCTGTGATTCAGTATGGTCTAGCTTTCACGTCTAAGTTTCATGATTTGTCAGGGGTGGTGCAGGAAGAAGGTAGGAAATATCTACTGTTACCCAGGGATTGCTTCAAAACACAATTTCAAACTGTCCTTGGATTCCCTTTTGTTGTTTTTCTTTATTTCCCCTCTTTTTATTCTGTAGTGTTATTTCTCTCTTTTTTTTTTTTTTTGCATTTCTCTTCCTAAGAATACGTTATAGATATCAGAGCTAATTTATTTCCAAGGGAGTACTGAGTTTTTTGTTTTCCTTTAAAACAATCTCCAGCCTCCTTGAGCTCTATGCAGGGGCATATTTTCAAGGTTCTGAAATGCAAAATGCATGAGAGTCAAACAAACAAATCTTTGAGTCTCAGAATTCTGAAAAAGAGATTAATTAAAACCATTCTCTTATAAGAAACTATACAAAGTTACATGAGATGCTTTTTCTATCCACAAAATCTTTGGGGATATGGATATATTCTACTATGAAGTTTATCTGTATATTTTCAGAATTTCTTCTTACGAATATATAACAAATAAAAGAAGAGTTCTTTGATCAACAAGAAGGCTGGTGCATCAAAATAGTGTGCTCATTATACATTTGCTATAGGCATCTAACTATTCTAGTTCATTCTCCATATGACAGTTGAGGAGACCTTCTGATCATCTTGCTTTCTGATTAAAGTCCCACTGGCTCCCTATTGCCTACAGTATTAAATCCAGGATGAAAGCCTTTGCTTATTCTGGCTCCAAATAACCTCCCTGCCCTAGCTTCTGCCCCTGGAGCTTGTGCTCCGGGAGCTCCAGCTACAAAGGCCTTCTTACCCTCACTGCCTATAGGTGGTGGGGCTCTTTCCCAGATGGGCCTCTGCACAGGCTCTATTTTCCTGTTTATTGTCAAGAACCAGCCCAAATGCCCTTTCCACCCGGATGCTTCCTTGGAATTCCGCAAAGAATTATTCTTTCCTCTTGGGTCCCATAACAATTCATAGATGACATTTACATAGCACTTATTATGCTGGCTAATAATTTTTCCATTTATAAATCTCTGATTAGCTTATGGGCTATTTGAAGGTGGGGATGTTGCCTCTTTTATTTGTATCACCCACAACAGTCCACACAATGGCTGTCATGTAGGAAATGTCCAATACAAGTTAGCTATTCATGGACACATTCGTGCACACGTATATTTTACGGAACACCATGCATTTTGCTTCTATCAGGTTCAATTTAACTTTGTTGATCTTATATACATGTAATGAATATTAATGCAATGAATACTTGTATCTTCTAATTAATTTTCAAAATAAGCCCAAGTTCACATTGATTTTTACAATTATGAGTATTGGAAAACACATTAAGCATTTTTTTTTCCTTGTGTGGACCCGTTATTTGAAGGCATATGTCAGCTCCCACATGCCTCAGGTTGCCTGAGTTCCTCTGCTGTGATCAGCGTGTCAGTGCAACTGTAGTTCAGATTCCCTGTTGGTCACTCAGCTGATCTTTTTGGTTGGTAAGGGACCAAGACTACCCACAGAACTCTGTAACCATGGTGATAAGATGCCCTATTTTAACTTTTCAACAGAAAAGTTGAGATAGTCTAGCACTTCCGTGCCTGTGGTTCCCAGTGGAATTTTTGGAAGCCATTCAAGCATTTAAGCTATAGGATCAGGCCTTGAACTGATAATTACTTTTTCCTCTATACTAGATACCTTTTAAATTGGGAGTGGTGACAGATAGCACATACAGTCCATGACCTGGTAAATGTGAGGTCTAGGGCAGACCTGGGAGGCTTGTCATTCTTACAATACACCAATTGGGAAAAACCTCCTTTAAGCCAAGGGATTTACTTTTTAAACAAAATTGGAGTACTTACCAAAATAATGACTGTGTGCTTTTTTACGTGTGATGAAATAAAACTATTATGGAAGATGGATGTGATTCTTGTATAAAATCAACGTGTTTAATTAGACTATGTTATCCAACAAGATTAGTCTTAGACTTTGCTAGAATGGGCAGTTGCATGCATCTGAGATTTAGGGGCCACCAGGAAGGTACAGTGTTCAATCTCCTCCTTTGTCTTTAGTCTGAAAATCTAACTTGCCAGAATTTTTCCCTTTAAAGGTTTACAAGCCATTATAATATCAGTATTTCTGGGAAAGGCATCACAGTAAGGGAGAAGCTGAAATTTAGTGGTCTGTGACATAAAACTGGTTTGTAGCCATATTTGCTTGGCCTGAAGAGTGTTTCACATATTGTTTTGAATCAACATTTAATCAGAAGGGGACTTCACAGAAAAAAACTACATTACCGTTAAACAACAGGAGATGTGGCAAAACTAAATTCTAAGGATGTTAGAGTCCAGTAGCTGTTGTCCTATTTAAGGAAGCCAGATTTTCTCTACGTTGTCACAGCCTTCACTCCTCCCAACTTATATTCGATACAATTCTTTAGGCCTTCCTCACTCATTTCCTTACACTCCTGGCTCCTGTTGGTAAAGAATACAGAGTAGCCTCAGTAACTGTGACAATTTTGGGGTTGACAATAAAGCATCTGCTTCATGTTTGGCCCAGGATTGCCTTCATCTCTAAGAGATCTGTAAGACTTTTTCATGCCTCTTCTCTTGTGTTGTTCCTGCTTGCTATGGACTAAATGTTGTGTCCCTCCCAAATTCTTAAGTTGAAATCCTAACTGCTAACTGTGATGGTGTTTGGAGATAGGGATCTTTGGGAGGTAATTAGGTGGAGATGAGGGTGAGGCCCTCTTATGGGATTAGTGTCCTTGTAAGAAGAGACCAGAGAGCTCTTTCCC
>NW_006790551.1:3534652-3542432 GCF_000442215.2 Lipotes vexillifer
TCTTTCCCTCTCTTTCATATGAGGATACAGCAAGAAGGTGGCTGTGTCTATAAACCAAGAAGAAGGTCCTCACCAAGAACTCTACCCTGATCTCAGGCTCCCAGCCTCCAGAACTGTGAGAAATCAGTGTTTATTGTTTAAGCCGTCCAGTCTATGGTATTCTGTTACTGAAGCCCTAATTGATTAACACACTGCCCCCATTCTCCCCTTGGGATATTATCAGAAAACAAAAAAAACAAAGAAACATAAAATATGTATTTCTAATACATTTCCCTTCAAGCATTCATTCAAAGACTTCTTATTTACATTTGTAGCACAAATACATACATACATACCACACACATACATAAATGTGCCAGAGAAATTCTGCTTTTACTTGCGACTGACTTGAATTGACCGAGTTTTCTCAAGTTGTTGAGTATCACCTCAATTGGGAAGGTATTTTAGTTGTAGCTGAGCAATGCAGCAAATCTGAGTTGAGGAATGGAGCTTATTCTGTAAATTTAATTGGTGTGAAAAAAAGTCGAATAATCTATTCCCAAACCCCATCCTCCACAGGAGAGACACTGCTTAGGCAAGAGGTTTACTTGACCTTGTCGCATGACGAGGAGTTTGAGAAGAGTGAAAGCATTGGGCAGAGTCTGGCGATGCTTCAAGACTGGGAGGGGAAATATGGAGAATGCTTTCTTTCTTCCTTCAAAGACTTTAGAGTCTTAGGAGTTGATCAAAGTCCTCTAATTTTCTCTGTCCAAATTTCTTACATGTTCAATGATTTCTGAAATACAATTGTTATTTTATAATTTGCGCTAAAGCTGAAAGTGCAGGCATTTGTGCAGGAGTTTATATGCAAACATCCTTGGAAGCATAAGCACTTTGAGTTATATTCATTCACATTAAGCTCTATGTGGTGGCCATGGAGGCACACCACTCTAATGTCCCTTTAAGGGAAGCTACAGTGGGGAACATAGTGAACTGACAGCCCAGTTGTTGCACCTTTGGATCCACCATGGCTACACTTTCCCCAGGCTGCTGCTCACCAATCACCGATCGCGGTGTGGGGACCAGAGCCAGCTCAGATTCAGCGTGGAGACACCCCGTTGGCTAGCTGTGACTTTGCTTCTATCTGAGGCTCTTCCTGCCCCATCCCTCCTTCCCTTTCTCTATGCAAATGTCAAACCTATGTCAGAATCTGAAGGCTCTCCCTGCCTTCTCTTGCTTTTTTCTCTTCACAGTCATTTCCTCCAATAAACCCCTTGCACTTCTCTCTTGTTTCGACATCTGCTTCTCAGAGGATCCAAAATGACACATTGTAAACGACTAATTATTATTGGCACAGTCAAGAGGAATTATAGCGCAATGTCACGTGAGAACCTGAGAAGGACCGTGTGGGTGCCTTAATAAAGGGCACAAAATGCTCAAAAAGGATAAAGTTTCCTATCAATCAGCATGGGTATTATGTCTCTAGATACTGTGAGGATCCATATACATTTTAGAACAAGATGCTGGTTACTGCTCTTTGGAAGTGGTAGCAGAGATCAAATCTAGTAGAGGCTTGGCATTAACTCATTAAATAATAACAATAGGTAATACAATAAACAGAAAAAGTTTCAATGATGTATTGCCAGTTGTTACGGTCAATAAATGTTCTGAGTTCAGAGAGAGGAAGGAGAGACACCTGGGACTTTAGAACTTTGCGGAACATTTTAGGATAAACCTTCTTTCTAAAAGCTGGATATCACAACTGGATAAGGGTTGGTTACTTTCACCATTGAGGTGAGAGTAACCTTTCACCTCAGTGTAATGGAGGAGGCTGAAAGAGAGGGGTTATATGAATATTAGGTCAGGTATTTACCAAGCAATATTTTAGAGCTGTATTTCCATGAGGAATCATGTTATCGAAATTGAAAAATACTATGTTTTCATTTTGATGCTGAAACAAGAGGGAAGGGGGCAGGGACAACGTTTAAAAGAATGACATCGCCTGAGAACAGGACATAAACTGATTAGAACCAAATAGGTCCAAGATGGCAGACGAGTCGACTTCCACTGGACCTTGAGCCTCAGTATATGCTCATCATATAACACATCAGCAAGCTAAAGGACACACCCACAGGTGCCATGACAGTTCCAAGGCTGACCATAAAGGTCAAAAAGTGGGTGGTGGCCCAATTCCTGGAAATCCCCACCCCTTCTCCAAAATAGCTGGAATACTCTTTCCACTCATTAGCTTATGAAATTACCCACACCTATAAAAACTGACAACCCCGTACCCTGCAGCCACTCTTGCCTCCGAGATAGCCCACACTCTGTCTGTGGAGTGTGTTTCTCTCTAAATAAATCCACTTTTTACCTATCACTGTCTCTCACTGAATTCTTTCTGCAATGAGACATAAAGAACCTGAGCTTCATTAAGTCCTGAGACCAGGTGTATGATCTCAGTTAAAAGACTCTTCAAGTCCCAATCTGAATTACACAGTTTCAATGCTAGTATAAAAATATGGTATTTGCATACTTGGGATCCCCTGAATCGTCTTCTAATTGAGGGCTACCTCTCAATTTCTTTGCCTCCTTTTGTATTTATGTTCATAATTATGTTGGCCCCAAATAGTACCACTTTTCTCATCACAAAGTGATGAGAAAAAACAGAAGCAGTCTTAATACGTAAATGAAGAATTCTTGTCAAGTGAAGGCCAAGTCAGCATCATTTGTGTACTGCAGAAATAATTATTTTGCAGAACAGTAGTTTGAATAGAGAATAGTCATGACAAAATTGAATCATCACCTAGTACAGGATTATATATATCACAAATTCAAAGCCATCATGTACTGATAGGTGTGACATGGCAGGTTCAGCAAAACAATTTTAATTTTCACATTAAATGAATATGGTAAATTTGGACGTATTGCTTTTTAGTGTTTAAAATAGAATTTGTAAGTTTGATTTGGCTTGATTTATGTTTGATTTGCTAATTTGCATAAAATCTAAAAGCGTGAGCAGTCTATACTCAGTTTTATGTACAATACGATTCACATGTGGGTGTTCTCAGCCGTTCTCCTGTCCCCGTCCCCAAAAGGGAGAACTGTTTCCTCACCTAGCTTACCTCTGCTCCCTCCCACTCCAGAGGAGGGGCTGCTTCTGAGCAGATAATTGGAAAAGAACCCCATGGTAGGTGAAGCCCAGCTGACTTGGGGGACACCAGCAGGCACGTGGGTGTGAGTGGAGCCCAAGTTTGAAATCAGTGCCTGCTTTAGCCCTTGAGCTGTTGCTTTTGTGTAGTGTACAGATTCCTCAGCCACGCTGGGGACCTTCAACAGGACCCCCGAATTACAAAGAGAGGGGTCAGATTCTTAGCGAGAGAAGCAAAGTATATCAAAGAGCAGAGAAAAAAAAAAGGTCACCAAGTTTAGGGGGGTTGAGAGTTTGGGGGGATTTGGGTAAGAATGATGCTGAAAGCTCAGCTTCTCTGTACACCAGTGCTGAATCAAATCTTGGAGACAGAGTTTTGGGTGTAGTGGAAAGGGATAGCTTTATTACTTTTCCAGGCAAAGGGGGACACGGTGGTCTCCTGCCTCGAAAAACTGTGTCCCAACTTGGAGAGGATAGTGAGAAGTTTTATAGTAATGGTTCAATGAGGGTGTGATCAACTCGTGGACATTCTTCTGATAGGTTGGTGGTAAGTAGGCGTCAGCATCATCAACCTGCAGGTTCCAGCTGGTCTGGGGTCCACATGCTGTGGGAAGCATATCATTGTTAATCATTAACTTCTCCCACCTGGAAGGGGTTTCAGTATCTGCAAAACAGCTCAAAGATATTGTTGTGTGTATCCTTTGATGGGGAACCAGGACCCTACCCCAAGGCTGCACTGCACTATTGTTTCTCTTGACTGTTTCTCCCTGGCCTTGCATCCCCTCCCTTCCCTAATTAACAACTGCTTGAATCTGCTCCTTGGAACTCTGGAAAGGTCGTGGAGGCTGAATGAAGGCTATTTCCTGTAATCAAAGAAACGGGGGACACAGAAAGGCTTTGTGCCCAGGAGCGCCACTGGGCCCTCTCAGTGTCAAGGAAGCAGGTGTAGAGCATTTAAGGAGGCTGGAGAGTTGGGGAGCAAAGCCAACCTGAGAAACATTTCTGGGGGTTACAAATACGATGCTCTTAGTGTCTTTCCTGGAGTCACAGGTAAAGGCTGGAATTCCTTTTTCAGAACTGTGAGGAAGAAGACATGTAGAAGCTTAGAGACAGGAGGGAATCCTCAGGGTTAGGTCTTTGGATATTCCCATCGCTGTAGACTGCTGATATGCTGGTTCCTCTAACTGTGAACCAATTAAGTTAAGCAGGAAATTTCTGAAGGACAGACATTACATTTCAAGGGAGCTACTGAGAAAGGAAACAGCCTCTCCTGTAAAAAGGCACCCAGCCCCAATCCAAAGTCTGAGCTGCTATTATTTTCTGAAGTAGGGGAATTAGCATTTGATTTCTTTCCTGCTTTGCCTGGGGGGCTTACCAGAATAATAAGGAGGAATACAGCTGTCTTGAGTAGCTCCAGGTTCATAAATTCTTTTGGGTCACAATTCTCCCGTTTCACGGTAGTGCTTATCTATAGCAAGAAACCTACGTCAGAGAAGGCAACTAACGGCCAGGTAAAATGCAGTTAGCTCAGCATATAAAATGTAATTACCATCCTGTCAACTGTACATCCCGAAGAGCTCTTGCAGCTGCCTATTCCTCTCCATCTGCACTCTCTTTGATCTCATCTGCATTGTTGCAGGAGTTTTTCATAGGAACCCGTGCTTCCAGGAGGTGTGTTTTCCTCCACCTGTTTGTGTTCACTCTTGGAACATACTGTATCTCATCAACATCCCTATGGGCTACTCATGTGTTAGATGCTGCAGTGAGGCCCCTCAGACAGTCTCTGCCTCTGCAGGTTACGACCTAGCGGGGACAGAGACCTTAAATGAGAAATAATTCAAATGCTGAGCATGAGAGGGCTTCCGGGATCTCATTACAGGGGAAGGGAAAGTGGGAGCTCAGAGAAAGGCAGCCTGAGATGCCCAGAGAAGGCCAGCCCAGAGCAGTGGGACAAGAACGTTCCCAGCACCACCCCGGGAGAGACTGAACAGTACCCAGGAGAAAGCAGAGGACCTGCATTTCGGGGCTGAGTTAGCTGGGTGTCAGCCCCACTGAGGAGGTCTGGCCTCAGTTTCAGATCTAGAATAGCCCTGTAATCCAGGGAAAGATTTGGTTTTTTATTCTAAGGGCTGTGGGAAGGCAATTAAGGTTTTTAACCTGGCAGTGATAAGATTGGCCATAGAGTGGGGAATTCATTCCAAATGGCAGCTAATCTTTTTTGAGTGCAATCTGATTATTCCACTCTTGTTTTAAAAATGTCAGTGACTCCTCGGGCTTCCCTGGTGGCGCAGTGGTTGAGAGTCTGCCTGCCGATGCAGGGGACACGGGTTCGTGTACCGGTCTGGGAAGATCCCACATGCTGCAGAGCGGCTGGGCATGTGAGCCACGGCCGCTGAACCTGCGCGTCTGGAGCCTGTGCTCCGCAACGGGAGAGGCCACAACAGTGAGAGGCCCGCGTACCACCAAAAAAAAAAAGTTAGTGACTCCTTAATGCCATCAGAATGACATCTAAATTTTCAATGAGGTGTGCAAGGCTGCGCTTGAACTAATCCCTGCTACCTTTCCAGGCTCATCTTAGATTCCCTGCTCACCCCACATTTCTCCCCTGCTCCATCCTGGGGCCTTTCATGCCTTCAGGACCTTAACCCAGTAAATCGTTTTCAGCTTTTTACACTGTGATCCATTATGGAGACATGCACACATACACAGAATATAACAGAAAAGTTTTATGGAAAAAATGGAAGATACATACTAATATTTTCCCTCCTTTTTTCTTCCTTAACAATGTGGGTTAATACCCAGTTAATTTTATGACCCAGGTTCTCCCTCTTCTTATGGGACTTCACACCTGTGCTTTCCCTCCTACTCTGTTCCCTGGGCAAGTCGTACTTGACCTTCCCATCTCAACCTAACTAGAAGCGCTCAGAGAATCTTGGCTGACTTAGCAAGTCCAGCTCAGGAACTCTTTAAAAAAAAAAAAATTTATTTATTTATTGGCTGCGTCAGGTCTTTGATGCGGCACAGGGGATCTTTTGTTGCGGCACGTGGGCTCTTTGTTGCAGCGGGCGGGCTTCTCTCTAGTTGTAGAGCATGGTCTCCAGAGCGCATGTTCTCTGTAGTTGTGGCGCATGGGCTTAGTTGCCCTGCGGCATGTGGGATCTTAGTTCCCCGACCAGGGATCAAACAGGCATCCCCTGCATGGCAAGATGGATTCTTAACCACTGGACCACCAGTAAAGTCCCCAGGAGCTCTTTCTTAGACCCCTCATGGCACCCTGTCTGCCTGTTCTTCTTTCCTCCTTTCCTTTCCTTCTTTTGTTTCACAAATATTTAATGAAAGCCTACTGGATGCCAGGCACTGTTTTAGGCACGGGGCAGGGCGGCTTCACAAGCTCTGAGCTCAGTAGAACCCCACATTTGGCTGGATGCCCTGCTGTTGCTGTTTGAAATTCTTAACAATTTTTAATTTTTTTTTTTAATAAGGAGCCCCGCATTTTCATTTTGTACTGGCTCTCATAAATTATGTTGCCGTTCCTGCACTGAGGTAATGGACAAAATGGACCCAAAGCCTTACCTTCATAGAGCTCACATTCTAGTGCTTACTATGTACTGACTTCCTACCTTAAGTTGTCACCTGCATAGTATTTGCCTATTTGCCTATCTGTTGCCCCAAATAGATTGTAAGCTCCTTGAGGGCAAATACTACTTCCCGCTATGATCTCCAGCACACATTATACTGCCTGCTACCTTGCATACACGAAGAAATTTATGTAGAACAAATTAATGAACATGCATGATGCTCCCAACATTTGTCCCATAATGCATAGTTCTCCTGATCAAGGTTATCCTTGATATGCCTTTACAAATTTTTTAAATAATGTTTTTATTTAATCTGGTATATATAAAGTATAATTTCTATTTCAATTTGCAAAACATCAAGACATTTTACCTTCATTTCTTCCATACTAAACCTTCGAAATCCAGTGTGCGTGTTTACACATATAGCGTATACTTGATATTCCTTTGATAAGATTTTACTTGTATTAAAGCTCCTTCACTGGCTATTTGCCCATCAACTCTGAAGTGATCGTTTTAGAGGAGTTAAAATTGGAAGTACATTAGTGAGTTTCATTTACATTTATGAGTGTGAAGAATTCACCAAGCAGGTCATTGAAAACAAGATTTTGAATCCAAGGATCATTTTCAAAGTGAACAGAGGACCTTCAGAAATGTTATGATTAATGGAATGGATGAGGGCAGAGAAAGAGCATCAAGCACTGAGAACTCAAGGGAAACCGAGATGGAAAGCTTGCCTTATGCTTCTGAATGTCCTCTAAACTACAACTGAGTTATTTTATAAGTTACTTATAATAATATTGGTTCAAACTTGAAGATAGAGGTATAGGAAGCACAGAATCTGTAAGATGTCATGATCATAAATTGGGCAAATAGGGCTTCCCTGGTGGCGCAGTGGTTGAGAGTCCGCCTGCTGATGCAGGGGACGTGGGTTCGTGCCCCGGTTCGGGAAGATCCCACACGCCGCGGAGCGGCTGGGCCCGTGAGCCATGGCCACTGGGCCTGCGCGTCCGGACCCTGTGCTCCGCAACGGGAGAGACCACAACAGTGAGAGGCCCGCGTACCGCAAAAAAAAAAA
>NW_006790551.1:3542524-3560348 GCF_000442215.2 Lipotes vexillifer
AAAAAAAAAAAAAAAAAAAAAATTAAAGAATAAATAAATAAATAGGGCAAATAAAATGTTACTTGGGGAAACCAATTTTAGTCAAAGAACTCCAGTATTCAGGATTTTTTTGTTTGTTTCTATATCTAATTTTAAGAATAGTTTACAGGTTATATTCAGACACTCGAAGTTTTATATATCTTTAAAACACTTTTAAGGGCTTTTAAGGGTTAGTAAAATACATGGCCTAGCCTTATCTCTTACTTTTTACTGCCATCATGTGGCCATTTCATTTTCTAGGTTAAAAATCCATTTGCGGGGGCTTCCCTGGTGGCGCAGTGCTTGAGAGTCCGCCTGCCGATGCAGGAGACGCGGGTTCGTGCCCCGTTCTGGGAAGATCCCGCGTGCCGCGGAGCGGCTGGGCCCGTGAGCCATGGCCGCTGAGCCTGCGCGTCCGGAGCCTGTGCTCCGCGGCGGGAGAGGCCACGGCAGTGAGGGGCCCGCGGACTGCAAAAAAAAAAAAAAAAAAAAAAAAAAAAAAAAAAAAAATACATTTGCAAAACCTTATTTTCTATCTTTATCATGGATTATGGTTTCAGATTTTATCACTCCTCAATTAACAGAGGTAAACTACAATACACATGCTTAGTAGCATTTTGCTATATTAAGATGTTACATCACACAGTAGTATAATATATAATCATTATGGAATTTTAATACTGAGTGAGCATCCGTGCAATATTTTTTAAAAGGGCTCTCTTCAAACATCTCCTTGTTTCTTTTCATCCCCCCTCCCTGACCTGGCTTTTCGGTGGATGCTTAGGCAGTAGCAGTTTATTGTAGTCTCAAGGACACACTCTTGAGAGCGTTGTCTCTCTGTATTTGAAATGCAGATACATTCTTTGGGAATCCGGGTTTGGATTTTCTTTCTTCCATGTCCCATCTTCTGATCTAGGCTTCTACTAAGTCCCAGTGCCCTGAATCAATTTGCTCAAAGTCATACAGTTTGAGTCAGGATTTAGCAGAAGCAACATATATGTGATAAATATTAATTGCCTTCTGAGTCTCTCATCTCATCTTCCGGGTCTCTGGACCTGATGGTCTTTTCTGCCTCTCTCTGCAGAGATCCTGTCCCAGGAGTTAACACCACCTCTCTTTGAGCCATGACATTCATTTTCTTCTCCTTTAGAGCACCTCAACTTTCCCTAAAGATTTGGACTCTCTGGCATGAAATCTCTCACTGTAACTTTTTTGTTTATTTCTTTTTTCTTTTTTTTTTTTTTTTTTGCGGTACACGGACCTCTCACTGTTGTGGCCTCTCCCGTTGCAGAGCACAGGCTCCGGATGCGCAGGCTCAGCGGCCGTGGCTCACGGGCCCAGCCACTCCGCGGCATGTGGGATCTTCCCGGACTGGGGCACGAACCCGTGTCCCCTGTATCGGCAGGTGACTCTCAACCACTGCACCACCAGGGAAGCCCTCTTTTGTTTATTTCTAACTTTGAATTATACAATTTATCACATAGAGAAGTATGTATTTTGTACAAATTAATAATATTTAAAAAATGACTACTTGTGTACCCACCACCCATCTTGAGAAAAAGAACATTCCAGTGCCTCAGAAGTCCCCTGTGTGCCCCTCCTTGATGCTGTCCTCCCACCACCCACCAGAGGACACCAGTATCTTGAATTTTGTGTAAGACATCCCCTTGCTTGTCTGTATAGTTTTGTTGCTCTATCAGTCAGGGTTTAATCAGGAAAGCAGAGCCACTGTGAGTGATGTGGGATAAGGAGTTTCTTATAGGAATTACACCTTAGAACTTTCAGTGAAGATCTGCAAAGGGCCAAGGGAGAAATGGAGGGAAAACCATTAAGCAGTCTCCTGAGGCACAGTGGGCTTGGGCAAGCCAGACCTCCAGGAAAATCTAAGGATCCAAGCACATCCTCCAGCCAAGGAGTGGGGCCGTAAAGAGGGAGCTGGAGCCGACTGTGGACGTGATTGCCTCTGCGCAGCCGCCCCTCTGTGGGACCACTGCCGACTGTCTGCCCTTGGTCCAGTGCCAGCTGCGGAAAAGAAGGGCTGGGGGCTGAGCAGAGGGGAGAAGTTCAGCTGGGACTACTTAGCACCTCCGCTCTGTCCACCACTGCATTTGATGGCCCACACCTTTCAAGAAAATGGGCTGCTGCTTCCCTTCTGCCTCCAATATCTTGCTCAAGTTCCTCAAGTGTAACCTCAAACCATTAAAAAAAAAAAAAAGGGAATTCTGAGATTTGTAGTTTCTAGCTTAGTCAAGTTGGCAACAGAATAAGCCAGCACTGTCCCCTATGAGTGACTCCTAAGACAATATGCTGTTTAGTTTATCATCATACAAGTCATGCCATATATTTTCTATGACTTGCTTCGTCTTTTTTTGTTGTTATTATGTTAATATCATTTTTTGAGATTCCTTTCTGATGAGTCATTCCCTTTTAACTACTGCATATAGAATTCCAAAGTATGAAAGTATAATTTATTTATCCACTTAAATATCATTAGATATTTATTTCTTTCCTCAGATTTTGCTCTTCTGAGCAATATTTCTATAAATGTTATGTATGTCTCCTCATGACTTTCTCTAGTGTATACACCTAGGAAGGAAATTGCTGGGGTAGAGAATGTACCATGTGCAACTTTATTATATATATATATATATTTTTTTTTTTTGCGGTATGCGGGCCTCTCACTGTTGTGGCCTCTCCTGTTGTGGAGCACAGGCTCCGGACGCGCAGGCTCAGCAGCCATGGCTCACAGGCCCAGCTGCTCTGTGGCATGTGGGATCTTCCCGGACCGGGGCACGAACCCGTGTCCCCTGCATCGGCAGGCGGACTCTCAACCACTGCACCACCAGGGAAGCCCAACTTTATTATATTTTGCTAAATTGTTTACCACAAGGGTTGTGCTCCCACTGATAGTGTATAACTGTTTCTGTTGCTACATATCTCCATTATGGAGACATTTGGCATGTCAGATACTTTAATATTTGCAAAATCAGGGAGGCATAAAATGCCATCTGATTCTGATTTCAATTATTTACCCTAATTATGAATGAATCTGGACATCTTTTTATATATTTATTCATCACAAGTATTTCTTCTTCTCTGAAATGCTTGTTTATGTCTTATCATTTTTTTCTTTACAGAGGTTGTTCATGAATTCTAGATACCAATTTTTTATTAGTTATTTGTATTGCAAAAATGCTATTCCAGTTTGTGGCTCGTGACCAGTTTGAGCCACTTCTGCCTTGCTGTTCTATTCCAGTCATCTATCTACTGATCCCTCTCCCATTTCCATGCTGTCTCGCCTTTATGTGCTCTTTATAGTGTCTTTTGACGAACAGAAGGCCCACATTTTAGTATAGTCAAATGTGGCCTCTTTTCTCCCCTTATGGTAACTTTGGGTCTTACATAAGGGATCCTTCTTTTCTTCCAGATCATAAGGATATTCTCTGTTGCCTTCTAGAATTGTTTTGCTTTTGCCCTTCACAATGAAGTCTTTAGTCCTTAATTTTCCACAGATAATATAATACATACTCATTTATAATTGAGTTTCAGTATGTCTGTAGGTTTGTTTCTGGCTTCTAGTCTCTTGCATTGGTCTTGACACCTGCAAGGGCAAGTGTCCCCAGCTTGTTTTTCTTTAGCATTTTCTTACTCTTCTTATATAGAAAAGCCACTTTTGTTTTTGCATATATTTTAAAATCAAATTGTCAAGTTCCCCCCAAAACTCTGTAGTGATTTTGATGAGAAGTGGGGGACAATTGAAATCTTTACAGACTGCTAATTTGTTCCTACTCAATCTGTTCTTCCTACTCATAAGCTTACAGCTGCAATTTGAAGACTCTCACCCTTCTCAGCTGCTAGTTTTAGCCATGTGTGGTAGAGTTCTTACAAACTGGCTGCAAGTATTCCCTTTGCTGTATCCATACTCTTTGCAATGTGACTTTGGTGCTTCTCCTTTCAATAGGTACAGTTTGTTTCTTTACCCTTTGAATATGAGCTGGCCTTATGACTTGCTTTGCATAATGCAGTGAGTATGCTATTGTATCAGGTCAGAGCCTAGGTCTCAGTAGGTCCTCACTGTGTCTTAGAATTTTGCTGCTCTCTGTGAAAAAGCCTGGGCTAGCCTGCTGGATGGTGAGAGACACATGGTTAGTCACCTCTTTTCTTCATTTGGCAGACAGCCAATCCTCAGTAGCAAAACTGTCTGGCTGACCTGAAACTGACCAAAGATGCATGAGAAATTCCAACAGAGACCAGAAGAGCTACCCAACTGAGTCTAGTCTAAATTGTCAACCCATGGAATAATGAGCTGGATAAAACAGTTTTTGCTTTAAGCCAGTGAGTTTTGGGGGTAGATTGTTACTCAGAAATAACCAATGTGACCAAGTTCTCACCAGTATAATATGAGCAGAAGTGACACCTACATGTTTGGCTTCACTAGTTTTCCCCTTAAAGAGGCTGATATGGAGGCACCTAACCTGGACCATGCAGATGTGGACAGGACTCCAGGGCAGCTGATCTCTAAGTGTGGTCTACAGACTCCTGCAAGTCTCCCAGACACTCTTGGGGGTCTGAGAGGTCAAAACGATTTTAATAATAGAATTAAGTTGTAATTTGTCTTTTTCACTATGTTGACATTGACACTGATGGTGCAAAGCCAACAGTGGATAAAGCTGCTGTTACTTTAGCATAGATTTAGGCAGTTCACTATACTGGTAGGGCAGGAGAAACAAATCAGAATTAGCTAGTTTGAATGACTTTGGGGAGGTTGAGGCTACAGGGATGGCCCCTCATTGCCCAGCACCTGGCCCTGGGATTTTTAAGATAAAGGAATATTGCCTCCTGGGATGCACAGATGCTTCACGTCTAGGCCAGCATTTGGTGTTGTCAGTGCTTTGGATTTTCATGGGTTCTCAGTAATTTTTAAGAGTATAAAGGGATTCTGAGACAACAGGTTTGAGAACCACTACCCTGGACAGTCCCAAGCATGAAGATGGCAGGAACTTTAGTCCTAAACTAGTTAATCAAGCAAAGTAGCCTCTCCAGTTCAGAAAAGTCAAGCTTCAGTCTTACTTAATCTATTCTATTTTAGGTGTCTCTGTTACAGACGCTTAGCCTTCAGCTAATTAAAACAGTCATATTAGAATGGGACTCTTCATGCTTCAGCTTCAACTGAGGCACACATATAATAGGTACTGATAGAAAAATTGGGTGTGTGGCAAAACTGTAAATGAAGAGTTTGGTAAGGGAAACCTCTGAGAACCTGACTTAGTGGATCAAGGACATCAAAAGTATTGAGAGTATGGAGAGAAAGAAGAGTGCCAAAGAAATGTATTTAGAGAGAAGTATTTTCATGGTCTGAGGCTGCATCACCTGCCTTTGAAAGACGGTGGCAGGGGATTTTCCATCCTAATCCAAGCTTAATGAAAGAGGGGGTGCCTGGAAGACTTTGAAATGGGTTGCCTCAAGTTGTGAGACGAAGCTGAAGGTGCCTCTCTCCTATCCTAGAAGCTGGAGGGAACTGTGCCCAGGGGTCTGATTCTTGTCCATAAAGTCTCGAGGGAGAGATACTTAGGTGGGGATCGGCCTGCCTTCAAGACATTGTTGGGTTGGAGGTGCCTGAGTGTCTCCCCAGGTGTTGGCTGCACGGGAGCAATCCAGTGGGAGCTCCACATCTGTCGGAAAGGCCTCCTGGTGTGTGCAGGAGTCCTCGGCAGAAGGAGCCTGGAGGTGCGCCTGAGAAAGGAGTCGTGACCCCCGCCCCCCCCCCCAGGAGAAGTGCAGCCTTCTGGGTCAAGGGGACAACAGGAGGGAGGGGCACGATGGTAAAGCACTGAGCAACCCACTGCAGCCCCACCACCAGAGACAGGGGTCCCCTCGGTCGCCCACCGGGACCAGGGAGTATGAGGCTGTCTCAGGGCTAATTAGTCCCTTCTTTCCCCTCTCCCTTCATCCCTCCTCTGAACCAACCCCAGAGGGCCAGGAGCCCTTTGCGCTGGCGGCAGGTGGAAACTACAGGAGCGAATTGAATTGAAGCGACCACACACACCTTGCTCGCTGCAGACGTCCAGCCTGAAGCCAGAGCTGGGGCGGCGGGGGGGGGGGGGGTGGGCGGGGAGAGCAGGAGCCAGATGGCCAGGTTGGAGTTTTAATTATTGTGTGAGAGGACATTTAACATCTGTATTGAGACTTTTTTGGTGTGATTTAAACTCATTGTACGTTACTGAAGAGTGAATTAAAAAAGGCCTTGGGGCTTCCCTGGTGGCGCAGTGCTTGAGAGTCCGCCTGCCAATGCAGGGGACACGTGTTCGTGCCCCGGTCTGGGAAGATCCCACATGCCGCGGAGCGGCTGGGCCCGTGAACCATGGCCGCTGAGCCTGCGCGTCCAGAGCCTGTGCTCCGCAACGGGAGAGGCCACAACAGTGAGAGGCCCACGTACCGCAAAAAAACAAAAAAAAAAGGCCTTGAACCTGCTACAGTTTTCCTCCTGGTGTGGAGATTGCCCAACTGAATGTATTTAAAGAGAGGATGGGGAACCAAAAGTAAAGTTGCATTTTAATTATGTCATGTTTCATGCTTGCATTTTCGACATACCTTGTATTAAAATAATCCATCTGCATTTCCATATTTTGATTTTTTCAGGTTTTCTTAAAGAGGGTACATTTATAACAGTAAATAATAGTTAAGAACATGCTCAAAGGAATTGCAGGTTTGTGGGAACGGCAGTGTGGTTAGTTTGGAAATGTTGGTATTATCTGACCAGCGGATGGATGGATTGGATGATTTTTATATGAAGTCTTATAACAGTGTTGAACAGATGGTAAAGATTATATAATTTTTAGCTACGCTAAGAATATTATTTTGGATTTAAATATCTGATGTAAACCTATTCACGTCTCCATCCTTAGACATGACGGTCATATCCAATGATTTAAAAGAGGAAGCAAAGTAAGCTAACAAAAAAACACCAGTTTTCCTAACTGCAGTAGAGTATGTTTTCTCATTCTCTTCCCACCTGGATTTGAAGCATTAGAGTATAGATCCTCTGAGACTGTAAATCCTGACTGTATTTCTGAGCGCTACGGATGTCAATCGCTGTTCAGAACACTACTCTGGCAATTAGTAGAGTTTTCTTCCCAGTTAATTATAATCTAGTTCAGTTTATATTAAGTATACTTTAGTGGCAATGACATTATGTAAATTGTAACTTTATGAACTTAATATATTTTGACTGTGGTCATACTGCAAATTAGAGATGATTTAAATGTTTTTAAAAATTTTATTATGCTCTACTTTTGCTGAGTACTAAAGCATGCAAAATGCATTTGAAGCACATCAGTGAATAAAAGTGTAGCTATCTCCATTTCCTTTATGTTAATTGAAGTTTATTTTCTGGAAAACATTTTCATATTTTGATTGAATTCTTTAAAAACAAGTTTAGCAAAAATAAAAGGCAATTCATTCTGATGGAATATCATTTTTATTTGAAAATTTTATGTTTAGTAATTTAAAGCCCTCAGTAATTCTTGAGTAACTATGTAATAAAACAATCTGGAGAGTTGAAGTTCCAGATCTTAAAAAAAAATAGCATTTACTTTTAGCTTAATTGATCCATACTATTTTATAAAATCACCATATACTTATCCATTATTAATCTTCCACTATAAACTATCCATAGGGGAAAAAAGTGTCTTTTCTCTTTTGATAAGCAGGTTCCAGGAAGCAGTATAATATTAGGTTAGTTTGTTAAGTCACTCATTTATTTATTCAAAATAGCTTATAAAGTACGGATCATGGGCTAGGTGCTTGTCAAGATACTGGACTTATTAAAAACAACAATGACAAACAAACCACCTTCATGGACTTTATGTTCTTGCAGGGTAAACAGATAAAAACCATGTAAATGAACAAATCAATAATATGATTTCTAGAGAGTGGTAGTGCTATAAAGAAAATAAAATATGGCAATGGGACAGAGAAGAATTCTTCCATTATTAAGGTAACTATTTTTCTTTTATTTCAGTTGGAAAGACTTATATCTCATATTGTTATCACCTGTCTTGATGTTCAATAATAATTTGATAATGTTTATTGAGCATACAATTTGCACTAGGCACTCTGTTAAGCAGTTACATGAATTATCTCATTTAATCCTCAACACTCCCCAAAGAATGGGTGTTATTAATATCTGCATTTTCTACATGAAGACTGAAAGCTTAGAAAGATTTCTTGTTTTCTCTCAGGTTACATGGATTATAAAAGGCACAACTGGGATTTAAGTATAAGTCAACATGACTCTGGAGTCAGGTGTCCAACATGGTAGCCACTAGGCACATGTGGCTGTTTAAACTTAAATTAATTAAAATTTAAAATCAGTTTATTAATCACAATAGCCACATTTCAAGTGCCCAGTAGCCATGTGTGGCTAGCGGCTACCATACTGGATTGCACAGATATATAATATAATCCATAATCTTCTGTAATTGCAGAAAGCTGTATTGGGTAACACTGCCTAGAGCCTGGTGCTTAACCATGTGACTATACAGCCTCCGTCTCACTATATTTTCCTTAAATATAAGGAAAGGGTCTAAGTTTTTAGACTTTGACTCTCAGAAGAATGATAGAAATACTTCTTTAGGGTTTTGCATAGGTACCAAACATTTATTGAATAAATGCGTCATGGGATTTTTCTACACCCCACCTTTCCTTCTCAGGGGGCGGTATTTTCCTTTCCTTTGGGGAAATCCGAAATTTTGGTATCACTCGATTGTTTAGACATCTGCCTTAGAATGCTCCTCCTGTGTTATGGGTCATGTGCTTCCCAAGCTTTGCTCCCAGACACCCCTTGATACTACCCAAGGTGCAGCACTGCGTAGTAAACTGATACCCCTTCTCCGCTGGAGCCCGGCGTCAAGGAGGACAAGCTCATTTCCCCTAACAACGCTTTTCGCTTGGCATTCTTAAAGCATGACCTGAGACTGGGAATTTCATTTTTTTTCTTTCTATTCCTTTTAAACTTGGAGGTTAGTTAGTTTATATTTAGATATCAGAATTTGAGGCTGAAAAGCCTTCTAAAAACCATCACATCTAATCTCTTTTTTTTTTAAAGTTTGTCTTATTATTTACTTATTTATTTTATTTTTGTATCAGCTTCATTGAGGTTTAATTGATACATAAAATTGTAAGATACCTAAAGTGTACCTCGAGGTCATTTGAAATACATGTGTATACTGTGAAAGGATTCCCCCCAATCCAGTGAATTAACACATCCATCACCACACATATTTATCTTTTTTTTTTTGGTGAGAACATTTAAGTTTTATTCTCTTAGCAAATTTCAGTTATACAGTACAGTGTTATCAACCTCAGTCACCCTGCTTTCCATTAGATCTTCAGGCCTCATTCATCTTATAGTTGAGTTTGTACTCTTTTACCAACCTCTCTCTATTTTTCCCTCCTCCCTCCCACCACCAGTCCCTGGCAACTACTCTTCTACTTTCTGTTTTACGAGTTTAACTTATTTATTTATTTTATTTTTTAAATTAAAAAAATGTTTTTAAAAAATTTTATTTTTATTTTTTTGGCTGCACCAAAAAAATAAAGGCTTGTGGGATGAGGCTTGTAGGATATTACTCCCTTGACCAGGGATAGAACCCTGGGCCCCCAGCAGTGGAAGCACCGAGTCCTAACCACTGGACTGCCAGGGAATTCCAATTTATTTTAGATTCCACATATAAGTGATAACATGCAATATCTGTCTTTCTCTGTCTGACTTATTTCACTTAGCATAATGCCCTCAAGTTCCATCCATGTTGTCTCAAATGGAAAGATTGCCTCATTTTTTATGGCTGAATAATATTCCATTGCATATGTACATACCACATCTTCTTTATCCATTCATCTGTCGATGGACACTTAGGTTATTTCCATGTCTTGACTATTGTGAATAATGCTGCATTGGAGGTGGGAGTGCAGTGAAATTGGGAATTTCTGTATCAGAGTGTGAAGGCAGAAGGAATTACAAAGTAAAAGAGACAGTTTAGCTCAGTCGTGCTTTGCCTTGACTCTCAGAAGGAAGGCACCCAACAGGCCAGCACTCCCTGGGCAACCTTAGCTGCCAGAGGCTGGCTCTCCTACCCTCAAAGTGTTTTACTTTTTATCTTTTGGTCATTGCTCTACAAAAACTACCCTTTTTAAAACAAGCTGCTCAGTCTGAAAAATCTGCAATCCACTCCCCCCATGGCCCCTGCCAGTGCAAAATCTCAGGGAAAGCTTACCCTTTGGGGGAAGGTGGTGAGTGTGGGCGTGGGGAGAGGTGGGGCTCCAGTTCCCTGGTGGGGAACAGCCTAGCAACCTGAGTTTCCTTTTTAACATTCCCAGGGAAACTGCAGGCCTGCTGGTTCCTTTACTGGCCAACCTGCAAAGTCAACAACACCTTTCAAGCACAGACATTAATTTTGTTCTCAGGCACAGTAAAGTTTGAAAGGATATTGAGGGAAGAACATTTGTCCATTAGTGAAAAGCGTGCCCTGGCTGGCCCTGGGAGTCCATAACCGACAGAGTGATGCCGAATGGCAACTTTTTTGTCTCTGAGGGATGGCGGCATCAGCAGCGGGGTTTCCTCTGATTGGGGGCTGCAGTGTGGGGAGAGGGAGACTGACAATGCCTCCAGCCACATAGAAATGAAGGACATGGTCCCCAGTCCCAGCCTAAAGAGAAGTCAAGCATCAACCATCCACACAATGATATGAGCTCTGTTAACAGTCAGGCAGGAGTGCCCTGGGGGTTCAGAAGAAAAGATCTTAATCATACCTGGGGTTGTTAGGTGGGGAGCTTCAGGAAAAGCTTTGCTAGGAAGTGACATTTCAACTCAGTCCTGAAAAATGAGTACGCTGTTTGCCTGAAAGGCTGAAGGGTGAGTGGGGAAGGACATGGCACCGAGTCATGGAGAAATAGAGAGTTTTCTGTTTATTCGATTTTCTTCCTTGGCTTTGAACATGATATTAAAAAAGACAAATATAAAATATCACAGGATAACCCATATGTCACCTACTTTTTTTCATGGATTGCCTCTTTCTCCTTCCAATTTCCAAAACTATGTGTTAAATGTCTAGTATGAACAAAACTACCAAGTACATGGCCTGGGGTTAAGGCATCGTTGCTAGGCTTTGCTGCCTACTAACTGTTCAACCTTGAGCAAGGTGCATCAACTTCCTCACTCTAACACGTGGGATGATAATAACATCCACCCAATAGTGTAGTTGTGAGGATTAAATGGGTTAACACATGCAAGGCACTTAGAAGAGGGCCTGGCATGTAATAAAGACTTTCTGAGGATTCGATATTATCATCATGACCCAAAAGATTGCACACAGTGGGCTAATATGGAAAATAACAACCTGACCTGCCTATAGCATATAGAATGTGGATGAGTGGGAAGAAAGGGCTGGGAAGGTAGGAGAGAGCAAGGTTGTGGATAGCCTTGAATGCCAGTCTCAGACACACGGATTCTTACAGATTTATTCTTACAGATATTAGGGCACCACTGAAAGTTTTGAGCAGTTAAGAAGCATGATCAATCTATCCACAGCTTTAGATAAATTCTCACATTAAAAAGTCTACCGTAATTTTACCAACCTCTCCACAAGTTACTCACTGAAGGTGCACTTGATGGAAAGGAATCTTGAAGTGTTAATTTATTGGGGGATTTGCGTATGTGAATGGGTTTGTTTATATTCACTTGCTTGTTTAGGGAGCTGTTGTTTTTGCAACAGAAGCTGAAGAATATGTGATGCAGTTTATGTTTGAGAATTGGGCAACTTATAGCTGGTCATTACCTGTGTTGTAGACATACCTCCTTGGTCATTGCCCGGAGCTGTGATAAATAGTCAATGTGCTTATTTAAAATATATGCATATATATATTCAACAGATACTTATTTTATTTGCATTTTATGCAAAAAATAAAATAGAAGACTGATCCTTACTGATTTGAAGCTTGTAGTCCATTGGGCAATACAGGCAAATGAATTGCACTTTTATGATGTAGTGTGATTAATGCTATACAATAGGAGCACCTATTGGATATACCTGGATTTAGAGAGATATGAAAACTGAGATCTGATGGATTGTTCAGAATTTTCTAGGCAGAAGGAGGCTATGGGTTTCCTCTGACAGAAGAAACAGACTGTGCAGGAGCCTGGAGGCAAGAGAAAACATGGGGAGGGTTTTACTAATATGTATATATTTGTGGGAATATCATTTATAAATACTAATATTTTCACTTTTATTCCTGAAATTATATTACGGAAAGTGTCACAAAGCCAGGCAGGCTGCATAAAGCTAGTGGCTGTGGGTTGCTTACCAATGTATTAGATTCTTACCTAATCAACCTTTGGTAGGGGAAATACACTTAAGAAATAAATTACTGAAAAGCTAAGGAGGTAGCTTAGTTAATAATCTGAAAACTAAATGAGGAGAGAGGGTATCAGTGATGATACATGTCAAGATTTGAATGTTGAAGGAAAGAGCTCAAGTAAAAGGCTTATGAGTTGAATCCTCAACCGATTCATGGGCAGAGGATTCTGTATACTGTTTATATACACACATATACTGCCAGACACAGTGAATTTCAAACACAGGGTGCCCTAGTGTATTTGGTTTTATGTTAGTAGATTAACCTACTGTTCCCTACTGCTTTATTTTGATGGCTTTGCCTGGCATACAGTAAACACTCAATAAATATTAGCTACCATTATCATTTCATCATTATAAGAATAATATATGGTTCAAAGTAATTTAACAATGGAGCCATGTAGAGGGTGACAGTTGGAAAACACTGCAAATATAGTTGACTCTTGATTCTTCTCTCTCTCTCCCATAGTCATTTTTATTATTCATGGCTATTTCTATACAAAGGGGATACAGAAAGATGTGACTGAATTCTAGTGACAGATTAGTGTTGGGAGTTGTGCAATTTTGATTCCCTGAACCAATTCCACCCTGACCCTTAAGCAGTGAGTGCTGGTGGATTGCACACCAGGGGATTTTTCAATAAAGCTGCAGATAGGTGACTGTTCAAGGTGGAGGACCAAAACTATTGTCTATATTGTTAGAATTAGATCCGATTGGCTCAACTATTAAAGCAAGGCTGCTACGCTGATAGGAGCATATTCAAGAAATATATTCAAGGATGAATCAATGTGAAAATGTAAAGCTAGCTATGCATGAGCTTAGGAGTGACTGAGAAAACACCTGGGCCTTGAGCTGTTAGGAAGACTGAAAGATAGAAATAAAACAATCCCCTCACTCTCCTACCCCTAAATTCACCAATACAAACACTACCACCACCACACCCTCTGCAAATAATTTGGACTTTCCCAATTATGGAGAAAGAAAAATTTATGTTTTATTTTCATTTTGTATGAAACCATCATTTAGGCAGGTGTAATGGAGCAAAAAATTTGTAATTAGTCATATATGTTGTATTTAGCATAAACAGAATTTTTTCAAGGAAACTTGCACCATGTTTGTAAAGCAGAAAATTTAAATGGCATTAATTCATATTTATTGGGCATCTTCTAAGTACCAGATATTAAGCAAGAGACCTGGGGGATGCTGGGGATGCAGCAGCGAACAGCAGACAAGCTGACTTACTGTCTAAAGGAGGAGGTTAATCACGAGTCAAATAGCCACAGAACTAAATGTCAAAATGTAACTGTGATAAGTGCTACAAATAAGATAATGTAGCGGGACATTCGACTCTGCTTGGGGCTGGGAGTGTTGGTTCAAGTCAGACCCGAAGGATAAATGATAATTGAATAGTTAAGGGTGGCTGTGCAGGTGGAGAGTGATCCAGAGAAGAGCGCATGCAAAGACCTTCTGCTGGAAGGGACTGGAATCTGTTCAAGGACCAGGAGCAGGTCTGCGTGGCAGAGCTTGGCGGCGGGGGGCGGTGGTGAGCACAGAGCAAGGGGAGGCTACAGAGATAAGAAAAGGGCAGTAATAAAACCCCACGTTGTAAGCTGGTGCATCGCTACTTGGGAAAAAGACTATATTTCTCAGCTGTCTTGTGGCTAAGTTTTGGCCAAGGGGATGTAAGTAGAAGTACTGACTGCAACTTCTAAGAAGTTTCTTTAAAATGAAAAGACATGTTCTTTCCACCCATTTTGTCCTTCCTGTGGATAGAAATTTGGATAAAGTAGCCATTTTGAGACTTGAAGTGACCTTGCGATAGTAGTCCCATGTACAGCAGAGCAACAAGATGGAAGGAACCTGGGTCCCTAATACTTTTGAGTGTCATACTAGACTCAGCTTGATTACCTAGACTTCTTGGAGAGAGAAATAGAAATATACTTTTCTCTTGTGTAAGCCACTGTTATTCAGTTTTTTCCTGTTATTCACAGATGATCTAATCCTAAAGATAACTACGGGGTTTCAGAAGTCTAGAACTGGCATAGCTAAATCCATAGAGTTCCTCAATTTTAGTGTACTCTACTGCCACTCATTTCTCTGTGAATAGTTAGAGAGGGAAGAGGTTTCTAGCTGAGAGGAAGTTCATCTGGTTGGTTGCCCTTGGCTTTATTTTAGCACTACTGTGAAGCAACTGAAGCATCTCACCAGGGTAAGATCCTTAGAAAATATTTAGGCAAAGTGTGAAAACCGAACCATGGTATGATGACGTTTAAAAATATTTCACATAATTGATGTATGTCTTTCAGTTAAGTGAAGCCTCCTTTCCTGAGAAGGAAACAGGATATTTTGGAGGAGTGGATGTCAATCAAAGGGGAGACAGAACTGGAAGAAAGGATAGAAAGTTCCATGTCCTTTGCTAAGTGTAGATAGATCCTGGTGAACTACTGACTGTACTTTAAAAGGTAGAAATCCCTGGACAAAACATATGCTACACAGCATAATTTCATGTTCTCTAGGCTATACCAACTTGAGGCAGTGTTTTTCAGATTTTTCTGTAAGCCATGGAACACTTTTATTATTATTATTATTATTGAATTATAGTTGATTTACAATGATTCAGGTGTACAGCAAAGTTATACATGTATATGTATATTCAGTTATACATATATATGTATATTCTTTTTCAGATTCTTTTCCATTATAGTTTATTACAAGGTATTAAATATAGTTTCCTGTGCTATACAGTAGGACCTTGTTGTTTACCTATTTATCTATAGTAGTTTGTATCTGTTAATCCCTAACTCCCAATTTATCCCTCCCCTTTCCCCCTTTGGTAGCTATGTTTGTTTTCCATGTCTGTGAGTCTGTTTCTATTTTGTAAATAAGTTCACTTGTATCATTTTCTTAGACTCCACGTATAAGTGGTATCCTATGATATTTGTCTTTCTCTTACTTCACTTAGTCTGATAATGTCCAGGTCCACCCATGTTGCTGCAGATGGCCTTATTTCATTCTTTTTCT
Source organism: Lipotes vexillifer (assembly GCF_000442215.2). Taxonomy (NCBI): domain Eukaryota; kingdom Metazoa; phylum Chordata; class Mammalia; order Artiodactyla; family Lipotidae; genus Lipotes; species Lipotes vexillifer. Next base: position 3,557,974 of record NW_006790551.1, read on the forward strand.
TAATGACTGAGTAATATTCCATTGTATATATGGACCACATCTTCTTTATCCAGTCATTTGTGGAACACTTTATTAAATAAAAGCTTACTTGGAAGTCATATGTATATCAGGCTGGCCTCACACAGCTGTTCTGATTGGCAGGGACATCAGGGATATAGAATCCTTCCTAAATCCCCTCCGAATCTCCCTCCAGTAGTGACTCCAAGAGGGGTTTTAACAGAACACCTTAGGACTCCAAGGAACGATGTTTGAAGAGCAATTTTGGGGAAAAAGTGGCACAGTAACTGTTACAAAATAGCATTTTTCTGGCTCCACCTGAATTTCTCTGGAAAAAGCCCAGCCCCATTCTGATTCTTTCTAATTTTTTCTGGGCATTTCTGAATGTTATCAGCTAAAATGTCACCTCCTCAAAGAGACCTTCCCTGATTACACAGTCTGGTAAAGAATAGCACCCCTCAATCACTCTTTACCACATCACCATGTTTGACATTTATCTGTAGGGCTTTTCACTCTTACAAATTTTCTTGTTTTATTCACCAGTGTATTATCTCTTTCTTCCTTGTAAGATAAACTGTGAGAGTGATGTCTGTCTTCTTTACTGCTATTATATATTCCCAGTACCTGGCATGGTGTTTGGCATAGCGAATGTGCTCAGTAAATATATTTTTTGCAAATGTATTAATTCCTGGAATTGCCTTTAAAAATTACCACAAATTGGGGAATTTGTGGCAGAAATGTATTCTTTCACAGTTCTGGAGGCCACAAGTCTGAAATAAAACGTTTGCAGAGTTGTGCTCCCTCAGAAGGGTCTGGGGGAGGATCCTTCCTTACCTCCTACAGCCTCTGGCAGCCCTAGGCATTCCTTGCCTCGTGGTTGCGTAACTCCAATTTCTGTCTCTGTCTTCACATGGCCTTCTCCTCTCTCTCTGTGTTTTTCCTGGGTCTCTTATAAGGACACTTGTCGTTGGGCTTAGGGCCTACTCAGATAATCCAGGATGATCTCATTTTAAGATCTTTAATTTAATTACACCCGCAAAGACCTTTTCCCAAATAAGGTCACGTTCACAGGTTCAGGGGGTTGGACACGGACAAGTATTTTGGGGGCCACCATTCGACCCACTTCAAGTGCACTTGAAAGAGGTGTGAATGAACAAATTAACTAGCCCTGTGGCTGCCTGTGTTGTCTGCCATTTTCCTCTTCTGCTCTGGCTGTCTGGGGTCATGTTTCCTGTCACTGTTGATGCCCAAAGTGACAGTTCTAACTCCAGTGATTAGGTCAGGGATGTCGGCAGGGCAGCCAGAGACACTACGTTTACACGTTTCTAAAGCCCTTAGTGGCTGCGCCCAGGCTGCTGTCTCCAGGCGCTGCTGAAGATGTGGTGACTTGTCTCCTAGCAGATGCCACACCTGGTAACTCTTTATCTCCTCTAACTGCTGCAGGGGGAGTTACTTTGTGGCCTCTTTTTTGCCTCATTCCATATATACAATGGAATATTACTCAGCCATAAAAAGGAATGAAACTGGGTCATTTGTAGAGATCGTGGATGGATCTAGAGACTGTCATACAGAGTGAAGTAAGTCAGAAAGAGAAAAACAAATATCATATATTAATGCATATATGAGGAACCTAGAAAAATGGTATAGATGAACCGGTATGCAGGGCAGAAGTTGAGACACAGATTTAGAGAACAAACGTATGGACACCAAGGGGGGAAAGCCGTGGGGGAGGGGGTGGTGGTGGGATGAATTGGGCGATTGGGATTGACATATATACACCAACATGTATAAAATGGATAACTAATAAGAACCTGCTGTATAAAAAAATAAATAAAATTCAAAAATTCAAAAAAGTAAGTAAATAAAATAAAATCACCCCTCCCACCCCTCTTTGAAACAAGCTTGTATTTCTTTCCCCAGTCTTTCCCCAAAAGGAGAAGTTCCTACCCAGGAGTGTCTTGGTACTTCGTGTAAATAAATCCCTGTTGGTCCATCTTTGTTCTCCAGACACCCCTGTAGTGTAGGCTGAATCATTTATTATTTATTCCCCAGCATTATAAAGCTTTACTGCTTATTTGCACCAGAGCTAGAGGAATAAAGATTCAGGAAGCAGAAATGCACGAGCTACAGCAGTTTGTTTACGAGCAGGACAGTTCGACCTTTGTCTGTTTCGTCCCCGGTGTCTGCGGGAATGTCTCTAAGGAGGGACCTGGCCTGCGGTCCCAGCGAGGCGGTCCTCAGGAAAGGAGGGCTGAGACAGGACACGCTCTGCTCAGCTGGCTTCCTTCATCCCGCACCTGCTTGCCCTGCCTCCTGCTTTCCTGGCTGAGGATAACAAAGAATGGTTTAGATCTCTCTTCCGATTCGAAGCCACGTTT
>NW_006790551.1:3560381-3571734 GCF_000442215.2 Lipotes vexillifer
TCTTCCGATTCGAAGCCACCTTTTTTGATGCCCATGCCACACAGCACTCCAATTTCTAAACCTAAGGCCTGTTCAGGAGGTTACAAAGCGTTGCTTTCTCACCACTAATTTCCCGGGAAAAAAACCCTGATCACTGGGAAGAGAAGACTGAAGCTCAGGTATTTTCCCCAAGGCCCCAAGCTTTTTTTTTAACGGAGAAACCTATGACTCCTGATGACCACTGGGGGTCCCCAGCGGGCTTTTCCAAGGCACCAGAGACACCTCATCCCTCACCCCTCCCGTCCCTTTCCACGGATGCCCGGACGCCCGGCGGCAAAAACAACGTTAAGCGGTGACGTCAGCCAGCCGGGGAGCCGCGCTGCGGTTGTGTCCATAGGTACAGCTAAGCCTCTGAGGACTGGCGCCTTGTGCTTTCCCTGCCAGCCCAGTTTTCAGCTTAAATCATTGCCCTAATGTTATTTTAATGTGCTTTGGGGCCCTGGTGGGTAGAGGGGCTGGCAGGGGAACAGCGTTTAATTTGCTTTGGAGTTTGCAATGTGCCTGACACTTCTTGAATACTTGGGGGGAATGAGAAAGAGTCCATAATCCTTGCCGTGACAAGCAACTTCGGGCTCCTTTTTTTTCATGGCAAAGTTAAATTTTTGCTAGGGGAGAAGAAAAATGGAAACAAATATTTATGAAATGTCTAACATGTATCACGCAGTTTACATTCATTATATTAGTTCATCTTCCAAATAACCTTATGAGGTTGGAGTTATTGTTCCAAATGTCCGGATTAGGGAGGAAACATTCAGAGAGATTAACTTGTCTACTGTTTTGCTGCTGATCAGTGACCTAGCAGAGCCGTCCTCCTGGTCCATGTGGATGCACAGTGTGGGTATGCTCTTTGTACCATATCCCTCAGCCTTCTGGCTTCACTGGGAGGGCTTTTGCAAAGGCCTCTATTCAGAGTTCTACCTGAAGCCTTCAAAGTACATATAACCAAATCCAAAAGGTGAAGAAGCACTTTTTTGGATAATAAAATTCAAGTCTAAATTTAATCAAGCAAATGCTGCTTAAGTACTGTTTATCCACCGGGTGTTATGTCTGCTGCGGGTTCAGTTGAGGGCCTCCTGTGCTATATCAGGATAAGAAAAAAAGCGCTACTCTTGCGGGAAACGTGTTATTTTGACCGGAATGACATAGATTGGCTGTATCTGCATGAAATCAGTAAAGGGAAGAGGACAATGTTCTGATGAATTGCTGCAGAAGAGAAACACGTGATTCTTTACTTACACCATCAAACGAAGGGTAGCTTGACAAATAAAGAAGAATGACCAGCCTCAGAGCACCGAGAGAAGTGCCAGTCGATACTCAGAAAATTTAGCAACAGGGAAAAACCATAAGGGTCTCTTTTAATCAGCTCTGTCACAGGGCCCAGCCCAGGGCCTGCTGAAATGCGGACCCAGTGTTCAATGACGCTTTTAAAAGTGTTGATGGGCCCGCAGGGTGCGTCCACACTCCCTTCAGCAGACGTCACACTCGTGTGTACTCCATTCAGCCTGCCCTCCAAAGGAAAGCTTAAAATGAGAAACCAAACCTAAACACTTCAAACACCACAGCACCCTCTTCTCAGATTCCTCCCAAGTTATTCGCAGAGGAATGTATTTGGCTACTAATAGCCACCCAGTGCTTATATATTTACAGGAAATATGCCTCATCCCCAAGTATTACACTCGCTACATCCTCTAGTTTTATCAGGCAGAAATCCCAAAGATTTGTGGAGGTGAAATGACTCCAAAGTCTGTCAGATGAGGCATCTTAAATGGCCCATCTCTTCTGGAATTTGAAGGAGCTGAACTAGAGCAGGAAGCGCTGATGGCCAAAATACATGCTATGTAATTTTTAGTCACTTGCACATGATTGAAAACTGAATCACTGTCGTCTTAAGAGAAAATGGTCATGATGAAATTTATTTGTGCTTATGCTACCATCTCCCCACCAAAGGCCTTAAAACTAACTTTCAATTGTGTCTACAGGGACTTCCCTGGCAGTCCAGTGGTTAAGACTCTGTGCTTCCACTGCAGGGGGCGCGGGTTTGATCCCTGTTGGGGGAACTAAGATCCCGTACCCTGCAAGGCGCGGCCAAAAAAAAAAAAAATAGTGCCTATAAAATAGATAAGCCAGTAGAAGTCTTTGTAGAAACATTGGTGCCTCCTTTTTGAAAGAAAACAAAGTGCAGAAAGGAAAAAGAAGATCTGGAGAGGAAAATTCAAAGTCAGGGTCTTAATTTCATCTGGTCTCATGGGTGATAGGAAGTGAGCATTTGGTAAATAAGATGCTTGGAAATTCAGAGTCTTAAAAATAATAATTAGGGTTGACATATATACACTACCGTGTGTAAAATAGATAGCTAGTGGGAACCTGCTATAATGCATAGGAAGCTCAGCTAGGTGCTCTGTGATGACCTAGATGAGTAGGATGGGGGGGGTAGGAGGGAGGGGATATAGGTGTACATACAGCTGATTCACTTCACTGTACAGCAGAAACTAAAGCAACAACATAAAGCAATAAAAAAATAAATATAAAGCAATTAAAAAAATAAAGCATGACAAAAATTAAAAAAAATAACAGTATCAATCTTTTCAATTTATAAAAGGGGAATAACAGTAAAACGTTCACCATCTATTGGGTGCTTACTATGTGCCAGGCACTGATCTGACCTAAACGCTAAAATAACAATTTCTCTTAATCCTTAGAAGTATTAACCCCATGAGTTTGAGGAACAAATTTAGAGCAGTCAAGTATCTTTGCCTATCATCTGACAGCCAGCAAGGTTTGATGGTTCCTTGAGCTGTTGGGAAGATTTGCTAACCCCGGTGGTCTCACTGTGCTTTTTCATTAGGGTACATGGTTATGTTAAATAAAGGTGACCTTGGCCTAGTGTTGACAAAAATAACAGCTACAATTTATTGCAAGTCTACTGTGAATCAGTCTCTTCACATATATCATCTGTTAATTTTCACCAAAATATCTGCCAGAAAGGTTCTATCTTTTCCTTTTCACAGAGGGGGAAACTGAGGCTTATACTGCCAGAAAGTGCTGGAACCAGGAGTCAAACCTAGCTTTGTCTGGCCTCAAAACCTTTAACTTCCACGTTCCAGGGCCAAGTTCCTCATGAGAATCGTCCCGAACACTGACCTGCTTGCACGGGACAAACTCCCCCTGGTGGAAGTGAGAGGTACACCATCAATGCCGTTGTATGAAACCGAAGCCTTCTTCCTGGTTTCAAGAGAGAGCACTCAGTCCTACTTTTTACTATTTTTTTGGGTCATCATCCGATCCTTAACCAGAGACCCTAAATTTGCATCTTCTATTTGGGACGCACTCTGTTTTTCTGTTTTGCTCATTATTAATAAAAATAGCTGACAAAACAAACAGTAGGACAACCCACAAAATATGAATGAACAACACATCCTCACAGCCTTTCCTTTTTTTGTTTTGTTTTGTTTCCCATTTTAGACACACTGGGTGGTTGACAAAATCTACCAGAATATATCTTACTGGTTTCAGGATCTGTCAGAAAATTGTTATGTTGTCCTGGATCTCGAGCCTGCTTTTTAGCCCACACCCTTGTTTGGCATGAGGTGAGCCCAGGAATAAGAGAATAAACAGTTGCTTGTATGATATTTCCATAGAGAGGAAGTTTTTATTTGTCACCTGAATGGAGAAGCTCTCCTTCTTAATCCAGGATGACTGCGGGTACCAACGCTCTCCCCTCAGCTCTGCAGCCACAAGCTTGCCTTGTCTCACTGCCTTTAGCACCCTGCTTCTTCCCTTTACATATGAGTTTATTTATTTAGTGTTTTCCTCACCCATGACACAGTCAACTTTATGATAATGGGGACCAAGTTTCCTGTTTTAATTCTTTCTAGAAATAATTGGTTTTCAGTCAAAAGTAGTGGGAAAAATATTAAGAGGATAAATAAGTTGGGTATGAGTTCAAGGACCTGACAAGGAATTTGGACTTTATCTTATAGTCTGGTGGTTCTCACCTTCGGCCCCTACACTAGCGCGTAAAGGATGTGATCCACTCCTACCAGTAATTCTTATTCTCTTCTTGAGTGCATGTGGGTGGGCTAAGGAGGCAAGCAGAGAGCAGTCATGTAGTTAGAATCTCCCAAGAGAGGCATTTGGGGAAAAAAATCTCTTAGCGAATAGCGAAAACCATTTTCCCAGCCACCACCAGAGGCAGTGAAGAGAGCAAAGAGTCAATGAAATATTTGAACGGGAACAGGGAAAAATGAAGCAGCATTTTTGGAATGACATTGTTTAAGTGTCCTGGGTCGGGGTGGGCATGAAATCAGAGACAGAGGGAAATTATAGTCAGCTTGTTTTAATGCTATACAAATCTGGGCTATATTGTGGATAGAGGCCTAAAGAGGAAGGGTGAAAGTGAGAAATACTTTGAAGGAAGAATTGATAGGAGGAAGAAAGAAAAAGTTACCACTACACTTAGAGAATCTGACCTTCACTGACTGAGGAAGAGTGATTCTAGTAACAGAAATAGGGTAGGAGAACGAAGACACTCATTTAGGGCAAAGAAATGACGAGTTTTCACTTACCTTCCTAAGTTGGCATCAGTTAGGATTAACTATTGTTTAATTTTCATTTCTGCAAATAGTTTTGGAATCAAGGATTCCCCCTTACAAATATTTAGTTTGGAGGTTGTTTAGTTTGCTAGGTACAGACAGTTTGATGGCATCAAAACCCATCTTTACACATGTTTCTTCCTCTGTGAACTAAGACAGTTTTATTTCCCATGTAATCTTTCTTTGTTGATATTAACATGTGAGAGCTTATACCTAATAGAAATACCTGAGAGTAATGACAGTTTGAACAGGCGGAATTGGTCAAATTCCCTTAGGGTCGATTCATGTCTATAGATCAGTTTTTATAACTCAGATCGCCGTCCTTTCCTCTATGGGAAAAATATTCCATAGCTTAATTGGCAGGTATTCTTCAAAGACAGCTGTCAATAAATCTTCTCCTTTATCTGTGCACATGCCACTTTTTCCATCAAGAGGTGGATTCTATTTCCCTTCCCCTGAATCTTGACTGGTTTTGTGGCAGGCTTCAACCAATAGGATAGTGGCAGAAGCGATGCACTGCCAGTTCTGGGCCTAACCCTTCACAACCAGGCAACTTCTGCTTTTGCTGTAAGGAACTCTAGGCTATCCTGCTAAAGAGGAAGGTCTTGAGGAAAGGCCGCTGATGATCAGAAACCATGTAGAAAGAAAAGACATGTGAAGGAGGACCAAAATGCCCCAGCTAAGAGCCAGCACCACAACCCCTAGATACAAGAGTAAGGTCTTCTTGGATCTTCCAGCCCAGCCCCTCCACCTGCTGGTACAGCTTCATGAGAGACTCCAGCTAGTACCACAGGGAGCAGAGGGACTTCCTAGTAAACTGACAAAATTGAGAGCAAGAATAAATCATTGTTTAAGCCACTAAGTGTTTGCATGATTTGTTACACAGCGATTGATAGCTTATGTATTTACACACTTGGAATTCCTTTTTATCATGTAACATAAATAGATAAAGATAAACATAAAAATATAGGTCATAATGCGTAGGGGAGGGAAAGTTTCTCCTCTACATGCTTTGGGTTTCTGGCTGGGTCTGACATAAGACATATTAACAGGAGAAAAGCATACACATTTTATAACATTTTATGTGTACATGGAGTCCCCACAGGAAAATGAAGACTCAAAAGAAGTGGCTAGTGCTTATATACTAGGTTGAACAAAGGGTGGCAATTGTGGAAAAGTAAATACAAAATATGGGGAGACTAAAAGAAGGTAAGAGTTATTTTAACAAGGTCTGTTTGTACCAATTTCTTTTGGCCTTGATTCCTCATCTCTGGTGATAAGAAGTTTTCTTTCCTTCTGGTTTAGGGAAGGCATCCTTCACATGGGAATTTCATCTTCTGCTACTGGAAGGGGAAAAGGAAGGTCAGAGCGCCCTTCTTGCATATGCTGTTTTTTCAAGTGCCTTTAACTCAAAATAATCAATATGCCAAAGCAGCATATTTTGGGGGTGTGTGTTTTGAACCCCTTCAAATGTACAATAATAAAACAAGCACTTATGTGAACCTGCCACATAACAGCTAGAATATTTTCAAAATCATTGAAACTAAATCTGTGACCCAGTGAGAAGTAATCACTATCCTCAATTCTGTATTGATTATCTCTTTGCTTTAAAGAAATAGCATTATTGGGCTTCCCTGGTGGCGCAGTGTTGAGAGTCCGCCTGCCGATGCAGGGGACACGGGTTCGTGCCCCGGTCCGGGAAGATCCCACATGCCGCGGAGCGGCTGAGCCCCTGAGCCCTGGCCGCTGAGCCTGCGCATCCAGAGCCTGTGCTCCGCAGTGGGAGAGGCCACGACAGCGAGAGGCCCGCGTACCGCAAAAAAAAAAAAAAAAAAAAAAAAAAAAAAATAACATTATCATTTATCTGTTACCAAATAACATAACATTTTAGTGAGATGGGCATATTTGGAGAAAGCTGTGTTCTGAGCCCTATCTCTTTTCTAACCTCTGAAAGGGAGGGTGGATGGAGATTATATCTCCTTAACTTCAAGACCAGAGAGGGAGACTTTAAGTAGAAGACTCAGAAAGCTCAGCATGTGACCCCTGCTGCTGGGGTTTTAGTGAACAGAAGTCTGTCTCTCACTAGGGAAATCTAGAGGATGAGAGATGAGCTAACTAACTCAGCTCATCTCAGATGTGCTTTGGTGGCACAGACAGGGGAGTGTCTGTTGCTTTGGAATCAGCCTGCAATCCCAAGATTTATCAAGGCAGAGGTTGTACAAGGGTTTTCCAAGCACCATGGACACTGAGAGACAGAGAGTGAGAATAAGAGACATAGACACACAGAGAGAGAGAGGTGCAGAGAGAGATAGACAGAGAGAGAGAGAGAGAGAGAGAGAGAGAGAAAGAGAGAGAGAGAGAGGGAGAGGTCTTTTTAGTCTTGGCCAGTAGGGGCATCCAGAGGGCCAAAGAGAGCCTAGCATCAAGAAAATAGAGGTAGATCTAGATTCCTAAGGGCTGGTGAAGAAAAAGCAAGTGAGAACCCAGAAGAGAGATTTATAAACCAGGTCAAGATAACTGCAAGCTGGAGACCCCCAGGGATACAAATCTCTGGGGAGCTCCTGAGCACCCCCATAAGATAGTTTGCTTTAAACATCTGCCAGCCCCAGGAGGCCCAAAGCCAACTCAAGATCATGCTGACCCCAGTAACAAATTTCTTATCTTTGTTCATCTGCTCTCTCTGTCCTCCAGCCCCTTGCTGCTCAGAGCGTGGTCCTAGGACCAGTAGCATCGGCATCACTTGGGAGCCTGTTAGAAGTGATAAAACTCAGACCCCACCCTGACCTACTGAATGACCCACATTTTAACAAGATCTCTGGTGTGCAGACACATTGGAGTTTGAGAAGCAGGGTAAGCCAAGCTGGGGTTCACAAATCTGTAGGTGTGTGTGTGCGTGAGTGTGTGTGCGTGAGTGTGTGTGCGTGTGTGTAAGCTTTCTGGGAATGAGAAACATGAACCATCAAGTGGTTCATTTTCACTGAGGAAAGCCTTCTTCACTGAACACATAGTAGAGGCAAAGCTGGAGATAAAAGTAAAGCAGAAATTTATTTACAGCCCTCATGCTGTGAGACAGTTCATGTTGCTGCTTGTTCAAAATACTAGGCACCAGGCATTTATGTAAGGCTGGTTTATTTCCTTCCTTTCTGTATTTAGAATAGCTGTTTCTCAAAGCATGGTCTGCTTCAAAATCACCCGGGCTGCTTGCTCTCCAGAGCTGATGAATTGGACCCTACCTGGGAGTGCACTTTTAACAAGCACCCTAGGGGACCCCTTTGGACACTAACACTTAAGATGACTGGCCTAGCCTTTCCTGTTCTCACCCTACTGTTTCCTTACCCTTATCCACAAGCTGATTGCATCAGAGACCAGGAGAGAGGGCAAGACTGACGTGGGTGGAAGGGGAGAGTAAATTCTATCCTGTTGCTGAATAAGACCATTCCCCTCAGCCACGCCCCTGTCTTCCCACTCTTCCCATCTCTTGCTTTGGGCACACGTTATCCCATTTTCAGCGCAGCCCACCTGAGCTCCCTACCTCTTAACCCTCTGGTGTTCTTAACCCAGATTAGGGGAGCTCAGCTTGGAAATGGAGTGAACCCACTCTCCTTGCCTCAGAGTTTTGTGGGGTGGTGAGAGTGGGGTTGGCGGTCAGCTCTCCCTGCCAGGGCGGAGGCAGTATGGATGAGATATATTTTCGAGTCCCAGTTGAGTCTCTGAGTGACTTTGGTTATAGAAACAAATGTTACACTTTATATCAATTCCGTGGGCTGGTCTGAGAAAAAGACTGACATTGGTAATGGCTTTTAGTAGAAAATCCATTAGAGTTTGACTTATTAATCTGGAGTCCAACCCATTTGTACACTGGGGACTGCTTATGTCACTGTCTAAGCTTGCAGATGATAAGAATGCCTTCACGTGTAGACTCCTTGGCAGGTGATAATTGTCTTTCTGGACAAAAGAAGCTTACAGACATCTCAGTAACACCTGAAGATGACTCAGTCACCAGCATATGGCTACCCCGATTATTATCTCTATAACATTAGGTTCATCAGGAAGACCAGCTTGTTGTAAAAAGCGTCTTTTAGGTTTCAAGTGCAATTCTGATTTTTAAATAGGATTCCAAAATCAAATGCCTTTCAATAATCTGTTTTTGTTTAAGATAAGCTTTGTGATATTTCCTCGGCTGTAGAGGGGCTGAGAAGAGGAAGGAAAGTAATAAGAATATGGAGAGCCCTTTCGGGCTGGTGCCTGAGCTCCTCCTGGGACTAGTTTAGCTAGAGAATTAGACTCCACAGGCTGCATGTTTCCGAGGGATTACTGCAAACCTGGTTGCTGTCAGGGACAAAGCAAGAGGCAGAGTGGTGTCGAAGCCCTGTTGCCCAGCATGTCTTGCTGCAGACATGAAACAGAAATTACAAAGGAGGAAAATGTCATTTTTACAAACTTATAACAGGTCTTGAGAGGGTTCCTTCGTGTCTTTTTAAAGTTTTTCTATAAGCAAATCACATTCACAGAGAGAGGAGGCTATTTTCTCTAAAGACATTAGAAAAATAATTGTTTGCCAAGGAAGGTTTATTCACATATCCCACAGACAGACTGGTATGGGATTTGGGAAGAAGCAATTCGGAAATCTTGGTTTTGGAAACTGTGATGATTCTCACGTGTAATAGAATCATGGATACTGAATCTTAACAAAACAGTGTATTACGTAGATAAATGTCACATACTGTGCTTGTATATTTATAAATTTTTTTTTTTCACTGAAGCAATGTGGTTTAGTGGAAGAAATATGCATTTTAGAATCAGACAGAGATAGGTACAAATTCTAATTTGCATACTTCAGTGTTCCTGGGCAAAGCATTGGGAATCAATCAGGGTTTCTCATTTAAACAATGGAAATAGAAATAGCTACCTTGCAGGGCTATTGTGAGGGTGAAATGATGTAACAACATCGAGAACATGCCTGCACGCAGTGGGCTCAATAATGTTTGTTCAATAAATTGGATATTTCACTTTCTATTCTGATACCATTTTCACGTATATAGTAAGTTAAAAGTACTTTTTAAAATCAAAATCAATTAATTGTGATAAAAAATGTTATGAATGCTGAAAGTAAGTATAGAATTTAATTTATGATGGTGAACCACTTCGATGGGTTAAGGAAGTATATTTATTTTGTATTTCCTGCTAACTGCCTTTCTTGCTTGACTACACAACATGGAATGAAAAGTCATGAAAGAATAAGTAAAAATTTATCTGCCACAAATTGTACGTAAATCCAAAAATAAAATGTGATGAAAAGGAATAAGAAATACTAGATTGAATGAAAGATTGATCAGTTTGTTGATTGATGGCTCCCAGCCCTCTTTTCCTTCTTCAAATAAAGCCAATTGCATTGTTTTCATTTTGAGGAATTTACTGCTAATCTGTACAGAAAGAGAGGAAGAAATAAACAATAACAGCATGGGGGAGTTGATGAAGCTTGGGACATGGTAGAGTTCTTTACACCAGGATCTTTATACCCAGGTCTATGTATGTCAACTCCCTGCTAAGACAGTAAATGGAAACCGTCTTTGCCCTCCATTTCTAGTTTGGGGAGTATTTTGAAACTTACCAAAGCTTCCACCGTCTCCATTCTGTGTCCATCTGACCATCTTTGCCAACTGCCACACAGACTAATTCCTCCTCGGCGGCTCTTCACTCCAGTCCAGAAGATGCCAGCAAGGCAGAATAACAGGAAAAGGCTCCTGGTCTCAGGGGCAGAATCTCTAGTGCTGGTTACAACTGTACCATTGTCTTGAGCTTCTGCTCCAGATATCCAGATGAATCTCATGCATATTCATTTTTCACTTTAAAATAGCTATGCTTATATGTTGAAATATATTAATTTATTTAAGAAAAAGTTATTAAGTGCCTATGTGGTGGCTTGGTACTATGTCAGCTTTACTAAACTGAAACTGGTTTCCAGAATTCTCTTGCATGTGTGTTTCAGGGTTAGACGTGTCCACAAGAGGAATTTGCATGGTATTTGGAAGACAAAAAAATGCACAGCCATTTTTTCATGCTCGGAAATTTGGTGCAGGGTGCCAGGCACTGCGGCGGCCTGTGAATGTTGTCACTGATCTGCTGGCTTGCCTTGGCGGCCAGGTGGGCCACACCTGGGCCTGCAGCTTCTCTGGCTTTTGCTGGATCGTCTGCTGCAGCTTCTCTGTTCCCTAGGTGGGTGCACGTGTTGCTCTGTGTCAATGGCATTAGCTTTTCCTGCAGATCACTTGCGTCACTGAGGCTGGAGGTGGTGAGAGACAGATGTGGGCTCCTGTTTCTCCTTACTCTCTCCTGCTTTCTATCCAGTTGTCCTTCTCAAGTACTGTTCCAGCTTACCTATTGTGGCTTCAGGCTGCACATCAGAGGGAGACAACAAGCTCCTTTATTTTACAACACTCATCATGGTTCTGCTTCTCTGGTCAACCCATAACCGATACAACCTGCATATACCAGACACTGTGCTGGGCTTTAGGGATAAAAATGGTGAGCCAGGGCTTCCCTGGTGGCGCAGTGGTTGAGAGTCCGCCTGCCGATAGGGGACATGGGTTCGTGCCCCGGTCTGGGAAGATCACACGTGCCGCGGAGCGACTGGACCCGTGAGCCATGGCTGCTGAGCCTGCGCATCCGGAGCCTGTGCTCCGCAACGGGAGAGGCCACAACAGTGAGAGGCCCGCGTACCG
>NW_006790551.1:3571744-3624768 GCF_000442215.2 Lipotes vexillifer
GAACGTACTGACCTTCTTTACAGAGCTTAAAGTCTAGTTGAGGATATTATTATAATACAAAAGGAGTAACACATGGTGTTTTTAATTTTCAATCAGCCTGAGGATTGGTAATAATATATTTTTATAGCATTTAAAAATGTTCAAAGATTTTTCTTGTTATTTAATCACTGTCACAACATCTTTACAGATGCAAAGAAGACTAAGGGGAGATTTAAGGCTTCCCTTAAGGCTAAGCAGGGATTTCAGGTGACTCCTATCCAAAGGTCATACAGTTTGTAAGTGGCAGGTATTTAATCTTCAGGTTCATATTCCAGCACTTGTTTAAATGCAATAGTTGTGAAAATAAACCAATTTCTTAGTTCCACGGAGCAACTATTACTCTCAGTTGTGTCTCTACATGACCAAAATGCTTATCAATACAGAAAAATACATAAATCCAAAAGGATACCAATCTAATTGGCACTATGCCAAAAACCACATGGGCTTTTTCAGCTTTCAGATAGTTATCTTGATGTTCAGTAGATATGACCATAGAAATATGAACAAATAAAATGTCAGTCATCTTGGCGACCTTTCTTTTAATGCTAAACTTCACATAATAGGCACCTACAGGTTTTACATTTACATCATGTCTTCCCATGGAGTTGTGGGAGAGATGCTGAGATCTGCACTGAAACTTGCGCTAGAGGTGATTAACTCCAATCTATCCACACAGGGGCAGAGCTGGAGAGACAGACACTTCTGCCAGTTATGCCATCGAGATGGAATTTGACAAAAAGTGATTGTTCTGATAGTGTTTCCTCCAGAGCTTAAGAACTGCTAAGTAGGTCAGACCAGTAATCCAGCCAGCAATGTATTCTGTCTCTCAAGAGAGGGGCCTTTGCCCTCTGTGATGTCATTCCTTAAGAGCTGGGGCATATACCCATCATCTTTAACCTGTTCTTTAAATTTTTTAATAATAAGATTAATACATGTTGGGTTGTAAAATTAAACTCTGTAGAAGTGTGTGGAGAAAAAAGAGGTCTCCTATCCACCACCTCTGCATCCCTTCCATCCTACTCCCATTCTATTCTCAGAAAGTAACACATACATATAATACATCAAGTATTTATTGAATGTCTTCTAATTTCCAGGCACTACTCTTGGTCTTGGAATTATGGCAATGAACAATACTGACCAAAAAAATCATTTAGTTTAGGTCTTAGTCTGTTCAGGCTGCTGTGACAAATCACCATAGACTGAATGGCTTAAACAGCAAACATTTATTTCTCACAGTTCTAGAGGTTGGGAAGTTCAAGTTTAAGACACAGCAGATTCAGTGTCTGGTGAAGGCCCACTTCCTGGTTTGCAGATGGCTCTCTTCTCATTGTATCCTTACAAAGTGGAGAGCAGAGAAGGAGCAGGCTCTAGTTTCCTTTCTTATGAGGGCACTAATCTCATTCATCAGGGCTCCACCCTCATGACTTCCCAGAGGTTCCACCTCCTAATACCATCACATGGGTGTTAACATTTCAACATGTGAATTTTAGGGGGATAGAAACTGTCACTCCATAAGAGTTTACATTTAGCCCATGGTAATTTATATACATGTGTTAGTTAAGGTATGCCAACACTTGTAACACATAGATCCCAAATATTTAATAGCTCCAAATTATAGAAATTTATTTCTTGCGTATGTAACATGATTGGACTGTGAACAGTCACTCAGGCACTAAGGAAGATGGAGGCTCTACCACCTTTCAGAGATATATTCCAAACTTGCAGAACAGTGGTCTTTATCCTGGTCAGTGGGATGGGTCATGGAGGAGAGCACAGGGGAGGTTTTTTATGGGCGTAGCTTGGGAGTAGAGCACCACACCTCCATTCACACTTCATCGGCTAGAACTCTATTGACCTCAGCACACCATTTACTACCTGTATGACCTCGGGAAACTTACTTAACATCTCTGTGCCTCAGGTTCCTCATGCATAAAATGCAGATAATGAGTATCTGCTCCTAGGGCTGTTGTGTTAACTAAATTGTATAATACATATAAAGCCTTCTGAACAGCTCCAGGAAGAAGTGAATAAGCATTTTAGTGAGAAGTTAGCTGTTCCTGCTTAACAGGTCTAACAATTTTCCTTTATACAAACAGGATTCAATTTTAACTACTCTTCTGAAACATGTTTTAAATTTAACATGTCTCAAATATTCTTCCATGTTAGAACTATAAGTCTACCTAACATTTTAACAGCTACTCAGTATTTGCCTCCATCCTCTGTGGACATACCATAATATATTTAACTCTTTGATGAATATCCTTGCTCACCAGTTGTGTTGCATATCGATGCTGTGCGCTGTAAATCCTTGGCAGTGAAATTCCTAACTTGTACTGTCATATTCCATGTACATGGAAACATTCAGCTATCAAACACAGGAAAATCACTCTAGTCTTTTGTGGTGTCATCTCATGGTTTTGAATTACAAGTCCAGCCTTATCATTATTACACTGCCTATTATAAGCCAAAATGGGGGAAATATTAACATTGTCTTAAAAAACTTTTTTTAAAGAGAAAAATAGTCATTTTATAAGGAAATAATATTAACAGTAGTTAGCATTTATTGCATCTGTTTTATTTCTAATTCCTATAATGATCTTCTAAAAACTATCACTATGTCCATTCAACAGATGAAGAAACTAAGGATCAAAGAATTTAAGTAAATTGTCTCCAGTCAATTTTGTGGGAGAAGTTTATGGGAGAGCTGCCACTTGGACTTAATTGAGCCTAATTCCAAAATCCCTCTTCTATGTGAGTCAGTCTTCAAAAGAGGACAACCATTATTCCTTGGGACTCACTCTGCCAGTAAATGGGATTAGAGCTTGAAACTGACAGGCTGGGTTTTAGCTGCAGTCTCAAGTCCTTTGTTCATCTTACCTTCGCCCCAGCTGGGCCGGAAGCCCTGCTCTGAGCTAGGCCAGCATTCAGCGCTCTGGGACTTATTCTCATTGTAGCATCTTTCCCACTCTCCTCAGATGGCCTCTTCCTTTGTCTCATTCACCAGAGCTGGGCTTCTCTATGTCTGGTCTGCAGAGAACCTGTATGGAAAGCACTTGGGATACTGGTTTAAAAGGTGCTTTCTTGGCTTTGGGGGTTGGACCCAGTAATCTGCATTTTAAACAAGTTCCCTAGGTATTTTTATGCACAGTAAGATTTAAGAACCACTTTACTTAGCTTTTTGCAGGGAAGGACTGTCTTATTCATTGCTATTTCTAGGGGACCTGATATTCATTAAGCACTCTATTTATTTCTTAAGAAAACTAATGAACCAGGCTGTAGTTCCTAAACAAATACAGGTCCTTGGTGTTCATCTCTGTAGCCTTGGCACCTAGCGTGTGTTTGGAACATTGTAGGAATTCAATCAATGTTACAAATGAAGTCTAATTATAATTGGTTATGTGTTGATTCTGTGACTTTGGGCAATTCACAAAACCTCTTTTAACCTGAATTTCCACATAAATCGGATCATGATATTCATCTATATATCTCACAGATCATTGTGGATACCAAATCTGTAAGTGAAATTTCATATATAAACCAGAAACATGATGTCTGGCACCGAGCAACTGCTGAATAAAATGGTGTTCACTGTAATGATAATAACAATAACAATGCCTGTAAAAATGCTCTATAAAGCACCATGCAGTTATTAAGCACTGTGATTATTTTCATCGTGAACTTAATCAAGCAGGCTGTGTAGACCATTGAACTTTGCTTTGCCCATAAAATAGGAACAGCAGGGCTTCCCTGGTGGCGCAGTGGTTGAGAGTCCGCCTGCCGATGCAGAGGACACGGGTTCGTGCCCTGGTCTGGGAGGATCCCACATGCTGCGGAGCGGCTGGGCCTCTGGGCCATGGCTGCTATGGCCTGCGCATCCGGAGCCTGTGCTCCGCAGCGGGAGAGGCCGTAACAGTGAGAGGCCCGCGTACCACAAAAAACAAAAAACAAAACAAAACAAAAAGGAACGGCAGCAGGAGGTGTTTGATGTGTAGAGGAGTCCAGAGAAAGACAGGAGGTGAGTTGCAGCCTCCAACTACGTGATTCCTGTGTGGTCCAGTGGAGAAGGCTGTGCTCCAAGACACTATCTGACCCAACTGATACTGTGTTAGCATCTTTCCTTGAGGGAGAAGCTGCCTTTTCAGGTGCTGCTGCTGAGGTCCGGAAGGGAAGGGCTGATGAGAGCACACAAGACCCGACAAGTAATATCCATCAGCTTCTTGCCCTAAGGTGAAAATAAAACACAAATGTTACATGCGAAGAATGTTACAGTCAATTTCAGGCCTTGCTTTTTGATATTTTTCCAGGTTAGGGGTTTTATCATCCTTCCGCTGACAAATCATATTTTGATCCACTTCAAAGGGATTTTCCATTAAAGTAACAATAACCAGGGCTTAGGGTAAGCCTTGTGTCTGCTACACACTTGCAAGGCTGCTGTGTGGGTCTGCACGGAAGATGTCAAGTCTAATGGATTTCATTTCTTTAAGTAAGAGACATGTTTTGAGGGTAGTATTTAGAGGTTTGGGAAGATGACAAAATTGTCTGAAGGAAGGAAATGGCAGTGGACAGATTTCAGCTATAAGTGGAGTCCTATAGCTGAGCAGATGCTTTCCAATCAAAATTCATGGGGAGGGCTTCCCTGGTGGCGCAGTGGTTGAGAGTCCGCCTGCCGATGCAGGGGACGCGGGTTCGTGCCCCGGTCCGGGAGGATCCCACGTGCCGCGGAGCGGCTGGGCCCGTGAGCCATGGCCGCTGAGCCTGCGCGTCCGGAGCCTGTGCTCCGCAACGGGAGAGGCCACAACAGTGAGAGGCCCGCGTACCGCAAAAAAACAAAAAAACAAAAACAAAAACAAAAACAAAAACAAAAAAAAAAATTCATGGGGAAAATGACCATCTACTGGGAAAAAAAATCAGTCATCAAAAAAGGTAAGCAAATTCCCATGATCGTGCAATGTGACTGTCAAAAAAGCAAATATTAATATTTTGAAGTACTAACTATATTTCAGGGTACCCACTAGCCTGCACAGTTGTCTGGGGAAATTTACCCTGTATAAACCCTGCAGTTTATGATCATGTCTTATGGTAGAGGCCACTGTCCCGAAGGTCAAGTCTAATGGGAGGGGGAATCGCACCTTGTCCCAGTAAGATCTTCATGTAGGCTGGCCAGTGAGCTACTACAGGTATGGCCTGTCTCAAGGACATGAGCTGGCCAGTTGATTCTTAATATTGAGTGAAACAGAAGGAAGTTGGTGTTGAGCATAGCAGGTAAATCTACGCACAGTGTGGCCATAATGGCCATATGTAAATTGTGCATGCAAAGCCTGGCTGCTAGGAGGAAAACTTGAAGCTGGTGTACAGGGAGGTCATAGTGGTCTCCCCAGAAACCGACAGAGAGTAGCCTCAGTTCCTTATGGTTTCCCAGGAAACGATAGATCCCAGGAGGTTTGACTGTTCTTTGGTCTTGTTCTTAGTTTGCTCCAAGATTCCACTCTGTATAATATCTCCCCTCTTGAACTGGAGCTTGCTTGGATAAGCCTTTCTTCCTTCTAACCAGTAGAAGTTCGGTTAGAGTGGTCAAAGAGATTAGTCTCAGTTGCATTATAGTGTAATGGTTAAGAACATAGGCTCTGGAAGTAGATGACCTGTGTCCACCTCTAGAAGCAAGTGGTGGGGAGTGGAGGATAGAAAAAGGTTAGCTGGAGGGCATGTCACCCATGAGGGAATGGTGAAGTGCAGAGTTCAGCCCTGACTATCCACTGGGACCAGAAAGCACCAGCGTTAGATTATAATGGAACTACTCAAGCAGGACCCGTTTCTTTTTTTCTCACCTCCTTGTCATCTGATGGGGTGGGGACACTGGTGTGGAGCTTGCATGGGGTGAAGGATTTAGGAATTACGATAAGGGAGCTGGGAGGAGAAATAGCTTTGTGGAAATAGACAAGGTTGACCAGGTGTTTCATCCCTTCCCTGCTACAGGTTTCTGCCTGAAGTAGACCTGAGCTAAGGCGGAGAAGTCAGAATGTTACATTAAACTGGACTGCTGTTATGTCTAGCAGCAACTGAGGATACTGTATGACCTGCTCACGTTTTAATCTAGGGACAAGGAGAAGGGTGAGAGGGTTTGCAGGGGGGGATATTTGTGGTAAAGAATAGACTTGCTGGAGTTTTCACCCTTTTGAGTTCTACTTGTTTACACATTACCAATTATATACAGCATAATAGTTACCTATACAATATAAGCAATTATATATATAACATATATAGTTTTATATTACGTACTTTTAGCATATAAGACATTATTTCTCATTTTGAAGTTTAAGGGGTTCAAAAATTTGGTTGATGAATATAGCACAAACATTTTTTCCAAAGAGGCAGTATTGAACTTATATTACGTACCGTAGGTCATTTAAATTGACCCAAAACATTCTAACAAGAATTCACTGAAAGTGGGTAAAGCCACACGGAAAATCTGGTGTTCCGTCTCCCCACCTCTGTCTCTAGAATTCACCTAGGGTAGCAGTTCTCAAACATTGTCACGCATCAGAATTATCTAGAAGTTTGGTTAAAACACAGCTCGCTGGGCCCTTCCCTCAGGGTGGATCCTGGGGAATTTGTATTTCGAACAAATGTCCAGGTGATGCTGAAGTTTCTGGCTCAGGGACCACACTTTGAAAATCACTCATCTAGACCACAGCCTGATTGATGCTTGCTGGTCCATGGACTCTATTTGTCTCCAAACCTGGGCTCTGGGAATTCACTTACCGTGTCATTTGTTTTGAAGACTTTTTCTGTTTGTGTTACTCATAGTCAACCTTAGCATTTCCTTTGATATTAGTCCTATGGCATCATGAGTATCTGTGTGTTTTGAATGCTCACCTTACTTGGGAAGAAAGATGGAAAGTTTTCAGTTGAATTTTTCTTTTAAGCTAAGGAGAGCATTGTGGTGTTGGCAACCAATAATGACTGAAGACTTTCCCATTAATAAAACAAAGCAAAGCAAAGCAAAACAAAACAAAGACCCTTCCTCTGTTTAACCCAGGGCTCCCCAGCCCCCGAGCTGTGGACCAGTACTAGTCCGCGGCCTGTTGGGAACCGGGCCGCACAACAGGAGGTGAGCGGCGGGCAAGCGAGCGAAGCTTCATCTGCCGCGCTCACATTACCGCCTGAACCATCATTCCCCCCCCGGGAGAAAAATTGTCTTCCACGAAACCAGTCCCTGGTGCCAAAAAGGTTGGGGACCGCTGTTTTAACCTCTCAGATTACCTTCCAGAAGTTACCTTGTAGCAAAAGAATCACGTGGTAGCATCTGGAACCACCACTTTCCATGGAGAAATAAATATATATATTTTACATTTAATTTTCTCTGCTAATTATGGGTAGTTCTTTTGGAAGGAAAAGGATACTTTTTAATAAATTTTTCTTCCATACGAGCATAGGCACACACATTAAAGATTTATTGTTCACATAGGACTCCACAGGCTCAAACTTCACTTAGGTTTCAAAGTATTCCGGATTGTACAACTTCTAAGTCAATTTCTTTCATATCACAAGGTCACGTCTCTCATTTTGCTCTACTCACTGATCCATCACTCCAAGTGTGCACTCCAGATGGTGCACACTTGTGCAGCAGCATGCTTTCTAACAGGTAAGAGTCCTTGCTCTGTTTAAGGCTTGCCTAATGTTGGTGCATGTTATTGAAATGTAGAAGTTATATACAGATGACAGGTTATGGCAGTATTGCAAATATATTTCTACAATCATTTATTTTATTTTATTTTATTTTTTGCGGTACGCGGGTCTCTCATTGTTGTGGCCCCTCCCGTTGCGGAGCACAGGCTCCGGACGCGCAGGCAGCGGCCATGGCTCATGGGCCCAGCTACTCCGCGACATGTGGGATCTTCCCGGACCAGGGTACGAACCCGTGTCTCCTGCATCGGCAGGCGGACTCTCAACCACCCCGCCACCAGGGAAGCCCTCTACAGTCATTTTTACAGATGAAACATGCTGTAACGAAAGAGGAGAGGATTGGTTTCTAAAGCATAGGAGATACGTTCAAACAGCTATCTTCCCCAAAACGTAAACTTGACCAACTTTGTCGTCAGATCTTGCCATGTACTCTTTTATTCTCTCTTCAAGGCAGGATCTGATTTTTAAGTTTTCCATGTCTTTTTCCATGCCCACTACATTTCTTTTCTGATTTTGGCAATTCTCCTTAGGTATTTCAATGACTAGTCAAGAAATCACACAAATAGAAACTTACTTAATGAACTGCTTATGAGAATTAGCATGAAGATGATTCAATTGCTTGTAGCCAATGCTTGCCTGTTCCACGTGCTTCTTTTTCCCTCTCTTCTCTCCTGATACAATTAGCCATCAAGGTTCTAAGTGTAGCCACCTTGAAAGATTCTCAGACAGTCCTATATAAGAAAATGCTTACCCAGCATTTTAAGAATCCTGTTTTAAGATTTTATCCATTTGCCTCCTGTGGTTTGCTCTGTTAAATAAAGTACCTTAAAAAATAATGAAGATAAGATTCACTAGAACCTGATTCCATTTAGTCTCCCTTCTACCTTTCCTAAGTCTTTCTTGCTAAAATAAAATATTGCTACTATATTTGTTATAGGTTGAATTCTTAGAGAAAGTTCTGGCATGATCTTCATTAAGTACAAATCCCATCAATTTCATAAAACAGCAAAAATAATTTTATCACAGACACTACCCAGTAAGAAGTTATGCAAATTCTAAGCAAATTTTCTTCTAGAAACTTTATTTTCTTTTCATTTCATCTAAATCAGTTATCCTTGCTTTCAAGTTACTTCTCAAATAACAGAAACCCTGTCAAGTATACTTTTACAGAGGCCCCAAATACAGCCATGAAAAGCTTTTTTTAAAAAAATTCTCTTTTATTTTTACTTCTTTGGCTGCGCTGCACAGCTGTGGGATCCTAGTTCCCTGCTCGACCAGGAATGGAACCCGTGCCCTCGGCAGTGACAGAGCAGAGTCCTAACCACTGGACAGCCAGGGAACTCCCATGAAAGGCTTTTGAGAGCCCTTGCTCTCAGGCTGAGTCAATACGAAATAATATTTTACAGTCACCTGAGAGCCTCTTAGCCTCCCCTAACTCCTCCGATGTCTCCTTTCTCATCCTCCAGAGACATCCTGACAGTTGCCGCTCTTCCAGGCTATCCAGCTAATATCTTTGTGCAGAAAATATTACTCAAGGGAAAAATAAATATCCTGACCTCTAATCTCTAAGAAGGAATCTATAATAAAATAGTAAACATATTTACATATATTTTACCTTCCTCTTAGATATTCCAACACTAGAAGACGCTGGCAGATAGAAATAATGTGGATAGATTCATGACCTAGGAAACTTCCAGAACTGCGGCTGGGTCAGTCAAAGGTAGTTTCCTCCACAGCCTTGGATAAGAGCAGTTTTTTTTTGAATAAGACACATTTATTCTTCTTTTTACTTTTAGTATGCGGTATCTGTAATACCTTTTCTTCTATAATCAGAAAATGTTAAGAGATGTGTTTCAGGATGCGTGCCATAGCAATAGTTTATTGGACTAGAAATGGATAAATGACCTACAAGCCATTAAGCCACACACTGGTCAGCATTCTGTGAGGTCTAGCTCTAACACAGGAGCCCTACCAGGCAGGGTCTCCCTGGTGAGACTTTTGTGCTAAGAAACTCGGTGGCAACAGAAACCAGCTACAGGGTTTGAGCTGAAAAGTCACATAGAGTTGGGGTTAGGGAAGTTGTTTTGAGGCTACATGCAAGACACTTAAACAAAGGAAGCAGAGAGAGAATGGTGCAGATTCACAGAAAGAGGCAGAAGAGAGAAACCGCAAGTCCTGGAGAGTGAAAGCAGAGCACAGAGAGAGTGAGCTTGGACCTTGAGTTTTTTTGGTGTTGGTGTTTCCAGAAGCTCAGCTTTCTTTTGCTTCTTGATATTGAAGTCTATGAAATCCCTGTACCCTAAAAGTAAGCCTCCTTTTTTTCCCCGTTTTACTTGTTAATTTGAGTAGGTTTTTGTGCTGTGTAGCCGGGTAATATTTTGACATAGTCACTGAAGTGCTGTTTTTGCTCAGGACGTCCTGTGCTTTCTCCCTATTTGGGCAGCAGGGAGGGCCTTCCACATTCCATATCCCTAGGCTAGGGTTTTCACTTGAAAAAACGTTCAAGTCTTAACATTTGAGCTTTTCAAGTAGACTTTCACAAATGCATGGCAGAGATAATCACTGCCACGCATTGAGAAAAGACTTCTCAGGGATCAAGGGCCAAGATCTCTTGATGCCTGGACCACAGAGAGGGGCAGGAGGAAGGAGGAAACCTTGAAGGACTAAGATTTGCCAAGACCTCTGTTTGACTAAGACATCAATGAATTTGTCTGAGTTTTATCCAGAAGTGAGTGAATTAATTTTCTGCCATTGGGGAAAATTGGGGACTAAGAAAGAAATAAAGTCCATCTATAGAAAAATTTAAAGTCAATGTAAAAGAAAGAGCTCTATTTTCCTCTCTGAGTTTATGGCCTATGAAAATCGTATCCAGAATACCAAGCCATAAGAAAACATAGCAATTCGGAGGGAGGTAATACAAAGAAATAAAAATAACATATTTCCTCTTTCAACATACACACGTAACAGCCTGGGATGGGCACTCTCACATAAAACCCTGCAGGGAGCAGAGGCAGTCTCCATATGTCAAAGAATAGAAGAATAGTTAACATTTACTGAATGCTTGTCACTACTGAACTATGAAATAAGAATTCTACTCCAATTATCTCATTTAATCTACACCAACCACATGGCAATAGACTTATCATTATCCCTGTTTTGTAGATGAGGAAACTGAGGCCTAAAGAGATCAGTGTCTGTTGTTTCAAAGCTATCAAGCCAAGCTCCATTATAATTACATATTTGCCAGCTCCACTAGGGCAATAAACTCCTTGAGCGGGTCTGAGTACCAGTAGGGCTATTCAAGAACTGTTTGTCTTTGTAGTCTCTAGGAAGCGTTTTGGTACCATGAAATGATCATGGACTTTGGAATCAAACTTGGGTTTTAAGTCTGTGTTAAATTAATTAAACATCCTGGTCATTAGAATGAGGTGACTCTAATGCTGTGGCAGCCTGTGTAAGCAGCCCAAAATCTAAGCCCGTAAATGCCTCAAGGTTATAAAATTGAAATCTAAGGACAATCGATCACAGTCAACTAGGCTTTAAGCTATAGCAAATCGTATAATTTCCTTTCTTTGCTTCCACAACTTCTCTAGATAAGCCTCTCCCCAAGCTCATGTTGGTGGAGCACACCTAACCACTTCCAGTTTGGGGCTGCCCTGTTAAAATCAGTTTTTGCTCAAATAAACACTTACAATTTTTAATATGCCTCATTTTATCTTTTAACACCTGGCTCCGTTAAACATAAGCATGAGAACGTGGAGAAGTTAAACCTCTCTGAGCCTCACTTTTCTCATCTATAAACAGGAGCTGTTATGTCTCACTTGCAAGCTGTCATGATAATTAAATAATGTAATGAATATAATGAGTGCATAGCATGTGTTTATTTGATGGGAGCTTTATTTACCCAATACCTGGCTCATCAGGGATACTCAGCAAATGACTGTTGGGTAAACGAGTGCATAAGAACCACCCATATCTAAGCATTAAGGATTATTATTCAGAAAATATATTATTTATTCCACAAAATATAGATTTTGATCTGAGGAAATAATATTTTTGAATAGAGAATGCTCTTTTAACTGAATTGGGAGAAAAATGAATATTTCAACCATTTCTTGTCTGTTGATTCCTACCCATGTTTTATTTGGAAAATATGCCATACAGAGGGTGTCCCTGTGGTAAAGCATTAACAAATCAAGCCAAATGTCATTAAGTCTGTCTCATTCATGTGGAACTGTAGTAGATCACAGAAGTGGGCATACTTATTCTCTATGCTCTATATTTTTCCATTTTGCAATTGCTCTTTATTTTATCCTGCTTATTTAATTAAGGATTGCCTACTTATCAGGGTGCAGAAGAATCCTTTTTGGCTGCCTTCCATTCTGCAAAGTTTAAGGAGAGAGGTGTCTCATTTGGATTGTTCAGACACCTATGACTTTGCTCATTCATATTCATGAGCTGCCCCTCCCCGCCCAGTTGTGTTTTCTCTGTGTGAATTTCTCTTAACAGATCATTCTCCCTCAAAACCACAGGAAGGTTAGCAGCAGGTGAAATCTCCATTACTAGTGGGTAGACAGGAATCCTAATTGATTTCAAATATTAACCATTATTTCCTCTAAACTTATCTTTTAAATATTTCACTTACAGCTATTTGAATTTAGGACTTTCTAAAGACAAGACTGCTTGAATGTGAATAGAAGCTTTACAGTAGTAGGTGAAGCAAAGACAACCGTGACAGTTTAACAAGCCTTAAAATTACCTCCAGATTACTCTAGGGTCGATGCAGGCATGACTGGAGAAGAAACTTTCAAAATTTTCTCCCTCACTCTTTTTTTTTTTTTAAATAAATAAATTTATTTATTTTTGGCTGCGTTGGGTCTTCGTTTCTGTGCTGGTTTTCTCTAGTTGCAGTGAGCAGGGGCTGCTCTTGGTTGCAGTGCACAGCCTTCTCATCGTGGTGGCTTCTCTTGTTGTGGAGTATGGGCTCTAGGCTTGTGGGCTTCAGTAGTTGTGGCGTGTGAGCTCGGTACTTGTGGCTCACGAGATCTAGAGCTCAGACTCGGTAGTTGCGGTACACGGACTTTGTTGCTCCCCAGCATGTGAGATCTTCCCCGACCAGGGCTCAAACCCATGTCCCCTGCATTGGCAGGTGGATTCTTAACCACTGCACCACCAGTGAAGTCCCCTCCCTCACTCTTAATTTTACTAGTTCGTCCTGTGCTTGTGGTTTATGTTTCCTGATCTTAGCAGTGCTAGTGAAGAAGGTGACTAGAATTAAAAGCCTTTTAGAATAGGTCTTGGAACCTAAATAGACATTTCTCCAAAGAAGACATACAGATGGCCACTAGGCCCTTGAAAAGATGCTCAACATTGCTAACTATTTGAGAAATGCAAATCAAAACTATAATGAGGTACCACCTCACAAATACTGGAAAGGATGTGTAGAAAAGGGAACCCTCCTACACTGTTGGTGGGAATGTAAACTGGTTCAGCCACTATGGAGAACAGTATGGAGGTTCTTCAAAAAAACTAAAAATAGAGTTACCATATGATCCAGCAATCCCACTCCTGGGTATATATCCAGAGGAAACTATAATTCGAAAAGATACATGCAGCCCAATGTTCATAGCAGCACTATTCACCATAGCCAGGACATGGAAACAACCTAAATGTCTATCGACAGATGGGTAAAGAATATATGGTATGTGTGTATATATATATATGTATGTATGCATATATATGCATATATATATAATGGAATATTACTCAGCTGTACAAAAGAATAAAATAATGCCATTTGCAGTTACATGGATGGACCTAGAGATTATCATACTAAGTGAAATAAGCCAGAGAAAGACAAATACCATATGATATCACTTATATGTGGAATCCAAAATATGACACAAACGAATTTATCTACAAAACAGAAACAGACTCACAGACATAGAGAACAGACTACTGGTTGCCAAGGGGGAGGTGGGGTGGGGAAGTGTTGGATTGGGAGTTTGGGATTAGCAGATGCAAACTAGTATATATAGAATGGATCGACAACAAGGTACTACTGTATAGCACAGGGAACTATTGATATATTCAATATCCTGTAATAAACCATAATGGAAAAGAATATAAAAAATATATATATATGTATAACTGAGTCACTTTGCTATATACCAGAAACTAACACAACATTGTAAATCAACTATACTTCAGTTAAAAAAAAAAGAATAGGTCTTAGAAATCATTATCTTGTCCAAACTTCCTCTATTTAAGTGGAGACTCAAAGAAGAGAATTGACCAACAGTACACTCTAGCGAGTGTCAGAGCTGGGCCAAACACTCAGGGTCCTTGCGTTCTCTACTAGCTACAGCATGGAGTATAATCTTCAT
Organism: Lipotes vexillifer; assembly: GCF_000442215.2. Lineage (NCBI taxonomy): Eukaryota > Metazoa > Chordata > Mammalia > Artiodactyla > Lipotidae > Lipotes > Lipotes vexillifer. Next base: position 3,585,853 of record NW_006790551.1, read on the forward strand.
GAAGTCAGGGGCCAGTCTAACTGGAACCATTCAGTAGACCTAAAGGGTATTTAATACCACACAGTGTCTAACTTAAGTTCACCAATGGGGTGAAGTTTCCTTTTGAATGGACATCTGGGAGGGCTCCTGGCCGCAGTTGGGCTTATGTCTTGGCAGTCTCTTTGGGGTTTCCCTCCTGGCAGTGTGAGAGGCTTCTCTCCTCTTTGCACTTTTCCCTCTCATTTTTCCCCCAATTAATGGGCTCAGAGCAGAGGAATAGCCATTTGTTTTACTCAGTAGGGAGCTGGCTGGGCACAGGTAGAATCCACATTCTGCTTTAGGGCTGCAGAGGTGATGGGTTCTTGGTGTCTCCAGTTGGAACTCAGGATACCTCGTCTTAGAAACACGAGATGCAGTGGGTAGGTTGGAGGCAGTACTGAATAGTGGTTAAAGTGATGGGTTTTTGCAACTGATAGACCTGTCTTGAGAACTTTTGCTAGCAATTAGTAGCTCAAGCTTCAGTTTTCCCACCTATTCGAGCTGCTGCTGCTGCTAATAATAATAACAATAATAATAATAATAAATACCTAACTCATCATACTGTGGTAAAGATTAAATGGGGGTAATAACTGACATATATTACACGTTTAAAACATGTTTGCTATTAGTTTCAGTTTTAGGATACACTCGCCACCCATCCAAGTTCCAAATAGGCTAAAATAAAAGTCTTTTGTGGATTTGCCTAGAAATCAATGTGTAAATCAAGGTTGTATATATGGGAAAACATTCTAATTTCTGAATGAATTTGGAACGTCATCTGTTTGTAAATTAGATCTGCCCCTTCTCTCTCTCTCTTTCTTTCCTCCTTAATATCTCTTTAATTGGATATAATGACTGAAATATCCTGAGTCATTTTGCAGATTTTACTACTCACGTGAATCTGCTTTCAGAAAGGTACTCTGTACTTCTGTACATATACACTAAGCAAATTATTTGGTTTGGCTCTTTATGTAGATCAAAAGGATAGGGTGACCAATCTCTTATTCATTTGCCCTGTAGCTATAACCCAAGTGCATTCTCTCCATGTGTATGTGTGCTTGGCATCCGCTGGCTTGGCCATGAGGGGTGTGGACTGATGCCTTGAAGGAATCAAGGAAGGGGTCCTGATTAGTGTGCTGAAAACCCAAAACACACTTGAAGACCCCTGAGCAATTTTGGAGACTCTTTTCGAGAAGGTACTTTTGAATGATAGACTGTTTTAATAGTAACATCTTAAAGAAAGGAAAAATAGAGGCCCAGTGATTATGGCCGCTTTTCATCATCTTGTTTCACTGGATGGATGTTCCCTATTGGGATATAATTTTGCCCAGAAAGCATGATTTGCTCTACATATACGTCAAAAGATATAAAGATCCATAGGATCAACCAAGATGTTTCTTTTTCTTACACACAGAAAAGTGTTAGAATCCACATCTGTGTGTGTGGCAACTAGCCCGGGGATAGGATGGCAAGCAGGTTCCTGGAAGAGAAGTGAAAGTGAGCATAATTTGCAGAGAACCCCTTTGCTCACTGTGTTGGGAGAGAAAAGCAGGTGTGACTAAATGCAAATTCCATAAAGGATTGGTGTTGGAAGCAATACAATTAAGTAGAACCAGATGGAATTATCTGAACTCTTTCTGTTTTTTAAAGGTTTGATTAAAGCTGGAAATTATTCAGAATTCAGAAAAGTGTTTAAAAAACAAGATACTTAAGAAAAGGTAGGAAGGCAGAAATTGAATTGCACTTCCTAGGGTCTGAGAGGAATAGTTACTTCTAGTAAAAGTGAGTAGAGGATACAGGGAAAGAAGCTGACTGTACTGGCACCCCAGTGCCCCCCACCCCCAGACAGGGCCTAGTGCAGGCTGAGAACACAGTAGAGACTTAGATGATACCTGAGTGATTGAGGACTGAAAAAGGGCTCAGTGGTGGTTTAATGAGAAGAAAAATTGACCTGACAATTTTATTTCACATTTGAGCAGCTTTAATCATTAGGCATTTCCTCCTAATATTGAAATAAAACCTGCCTTTGTGAACCTTTATTCACTGCTTCTAGTTCTGCGTTTTGATGTGATAGAGAAGAAATCACATGCTTCCTCTGAATGACAACTCTTCAAATATTTAAAGACAGCCAAGTTATATCCTTGTAGCTTCCAGTCCATTCTTACCTGCCCCAAGCCATCTTTAATTTTATTTATTTGGTTAAATATTACTGATTTCTTCAACTATTCTTTGTATGATCTGTTTATAGATACTTTATTCTCCTGGCTTCTGGAGGCATTACAGTTAGTCAATAGACTTTTTTTTTTTTTTAACATTCATCTATTGTTTTATTAGTTTTCTTTTAACCCAGAACAATCCTTCCACCTTTTCTTCCCCCATGACATTATTTTTTTTTTGTTTTGGAAGAATCCAGGCCAGTTGTCTTGTACCACATTTGGATTCCTGTAGCTCTTTTTTTTCCCCCTTCTTTTCTTTTTTTTAAAAAATCTTTATTAGATTATAATTGCTTTACAATGTTGTGTTAGTTTCTGCTGTACAACAAAGTGAATCAGCTACATGTATACATATATGCCCATATCCCCTCCCTCTTGAGCCTCCCTCCCACCCTCCCTATCCCACCCCTCTAGGTCATCACAAAGCATCTAACTGATCTCCCTGTGCTATAGAGCAGCTTCCCACTAGCTATCCAGTGGGAAACGTTGCCCTGAACAAAATATTACAGGCTTAGGGTAGCCATTTCAAAACAGTGAGAGACCATCCTTGTCTTGGATACTGTGCTTCTAATGAATGGAAACTAACTTTCTCTTAAAGTTTCTGGTCACCTCATCTCATCATCGGCTCAATCTGAACTTTCATTCAGTTAAATACCTAGGTCTTTTTCATGCTGACTTTGTTAAGAAAATCTCCTTCATCCTATTCTTCTGTGGTTAATTGAAAAGTATTATCTTGAAACCTTATTCTGACCCCTATTAAAACTCATTTTATTTGTTCAGCTTACTGTTCCAGCATGGTCTAAGCTTTTTGAATCTTAATTTTTGCCATCAAAAGCATATTTTCTTTCTTACAATTGTGGCATAGGCTGATATGATGAACATGCCTTCTGTGCTAAATAGAAATGTCAGTTGAAGTAATGAGGTTGCATTTTACACGTTAAGTTAGAAAAGAAGTCAAAGAATGAGACAGGTATGGGGGGAAGAGCCATTTTCATAAACTATTAGTAGGAGTATAGACTGATGCAAATATCCTGGAAAACAATTTAACAATAGGTAGCAAAATATCAAAGAATGCACATTATTTTGGAAGTATAATTTCTCAGAAAGGATGCAAAGGAATTAATCTGATCAGAGAGAATAGGATATTTATTTCAACATAATTTAGAATACTGAAAAATTAGGGATGTGTCAGTAGAAGATTGAGTTAAATTCTATGTAAACCATAAAATGGAATATTAAACAGCCAGTAAAAATGATATTTTTATTTGGTTAAATGAGCAAACAACTATATATATATATGTATATGTGTATCTATATATATATTTTTTTTGTAAAAAGATAAATATGCATGTGTGTGATGAGTCCGTATCTGATCTGGAAGGCCAGTTTAATAACAATTATATATTGGTGGTAGAATTGCAGGTGATTTTGACATTCTTGGTTATACTTTTCTCTATTATGTAAATTTTCTAAAATGAACAAGCCTTAGTTTTATAATTAGAAGAAATTCAATTTTGGATTTTGGGGGGAAAAGTTTGAGTGAATCACAGTTATCCTCGTGGCATATCACAGGAAGTTCCTCTCTAGTTTGACACAAATGTTTTAACAAATCGTCAGATCTGCATCAGAGTTACTACATGCAATAACTGTATTGTTCTAGACAAAGCCTCTCTATGTTCTGTAAGGTGGAGTCAATACCTCTTCCTCTTTATTTTTTACCCTATTGATTGCATCTGAGGTTGGGTTCCCTGGAAACAGACTCTGAAATGGAGTTTGGCTGCCAAGGTTGACTGAGGAGTGCTCTCCCTTGTATACACCTGTATGGAGTGAAGGGAGCAGGGCTGAGCAGAGGCAGAGGTTGAAGTGCAACGCAGTTGCCACAGAGGCCTCCGTCAATCCTCTGAGGATCTCGGAAGCTGAGATAGCCATTCAGATACGTCCTGTATTGAGGCAAGGGCAAGGCTGTGTTCTCTAGTCTTTTTTTTACTTTATATTTTATTTTTAAATTTTTTATACAGTTTTAAAGGTTACTTTCCGTTTACAGTTATTACAAAATATTGGCTCTATTCCCCATGTTGTACAATACATCCTTGTAGCCTATCTTTCACCCAATAGTGTGTGCTTCCCACTCCCCCGCTCTTATTACCCACCCACCACCACCACTGGTAACCACTAGTTTGTTCTCTATATCTGTGATGTACTCTGGTCTTGACTAGTCATTGGATGGGGGCTGCCCCACCGGGAACATAACCTTGCGCGAGACACCTCCCTTTGACTGAGGGCAATTCTCAAGGAAGGATTCATCTGTAAGTCACCAGCAAACATTCTCAGCAGTTGGAGGGGCGAGTACCTTTATCCTGAAGGATGCACCTGGGTGATGCACCACAGGATCTACCACAGAAGGGTACTAGTGCACTCCTGCCCTTTGCCCTAATTATCTTATTTTTTTTAATGAAAATAATTCTATGTTTCCCCTCACAATCCTTTCCTTCTCCATCCGTCCACTTACAGATTCCCACAGTTAAAACACCATGATTCAAATATGATTCTATGAAGAGATGGACTGAGGACTCATTCATTAATTCATTATTTATATTTAATGAGTGTCTTCTATTGCAACAGGCATTGTTCTAGGTGCTGAAAACACTACAGGGAACAAAAATCCCTTTCTCATAGGTCTTATATTCTAAGTGGCTGCCTCTTGGCCATACTTAAATTTTTATGTCTCCCGTCATCACTGAGGCTTTGTCATTGGGCCAGGTTGACTGACTCTACTTGTACGATGAGTCTGCTCCCTTTACGAAGTGCCTTAGTCACATGTGGATATAGATTTCTGACTGCTTTCTTTAAGAATTAGTCTTTCAGATGTGCCCAGGAAAGTTTGAATCCTATCTGTGGGTTCCACTTTTGGTAAAACTAAACAAGAAATAATAAGTAAACAAGCTAAAAGTAATTGCTTAGCATTGTGCAGGTGAAATAGGCAATTGTCTGATGACTATTCCCTTCTCCAGCACTTTCTATCACCATTTAGATACAATCTAAAATACTCTGTCTCAGATTACTTCCAGGGATGTTTTTCCTGAATGAACACAGACTTTAAAATAGCTTTCTTGACTCCTATTTGCTTGACATCTCTCCTAGATAAATATGATTTGCTTTCGGATCTCAGCTATAAAATGAAATTGAGCAAGTAACTTTGTGCTAAGATCAGTCTTAAAAACTGTGTGTGTGTGGGGGGGGGGCTTCCCTGGTGGCGCAGGGGTTGAGAGTCTGCCTGCCAATGCAGGGGACATGCCCCGGTCCGGGAAGATCCCACATGCCGTGGAGCGGCTGGGCCCGTAAGTGGGGGAAGATTAAGAAAATTGGTAAGATGATTTCTCTCAGTGATACAATTCCCACATTTTGAGAAGTAAGGCCACATTATTTCAGATGTGCTGAAGAAATAACTTCCCTGGCTATTAAAAAAAAAAAAAAAAGATCTAATTGGAAAGAAATGAATGAAACCAAGTGGATAGAATAGGAATGCTACATTTTTTTCCAGATTTTTCTCCTCAAGACTTAGTGAGTAGTTAACCATAGAAACTAAATTACACTTTTTTTAAACTAATGGACGTCCTCAGCAGTATATTTTTTAAATTAATTAATTAATTTTGGGCTGTGTTGGGTCTTCGTTTCTGTGCGAGGGCTTTCTCTAGTTGTGGCAAACGGGGGCCACTCTTCATCGTGGTGCGCGGGCCTCTTACTATCGTGGCCTCTCTTGTTGTGGAGCACAGGCTCCAGACGCGCAGGCTCAGTAGTTGTGGCTCACGGGCCTAGTTGCTCTGGGGCATGTGGGATCTTCCCAGACCAGGGCTCGAACCTGTGTCCCCTGCATTGGCAGGCAGATTCTCAACCACTGCGCCACTAGGGAAGCCCCCTAAATTACATTTTTTAAGCTTGTAATTATTTCTTTGTGGGTTTTCTTTTGTTGTTGTTAAATAAAATTTGGCGATTGAATTCAGTTTTAAAAAACTAACCCTGCAGTGTTTATTCTTTCATATGAAAGTGGGAAAGGATAATTGGTGTAACTAATAGACATAATTTTGTTGACCATTATCTCTACCTTCAGGGTTAGAATCTCATTAAGCTCCTGTGAATCTTCTGAAAATGACTGAGATACTTAACAAAATGTTCATGCATTCATAGCAATTTTCTCCTTAAAAACAAAGCGAAAGGTAATTATGCAGATTTATATTCTGACCCGCTCTTGCTGATTCAGATTAAAGGCTCTACATGAAACAAAGCACAGTCACAAATCAGGTACTGTTTCTTCTTTTCAGTGGACAATTGTATTTCCACACTGGTAAAAACCTAAGGCTGGGAATCTTGCCATGAAATATTAAAATAATCGGCAATAAAAAATACACAGCCAATTATACAGATTTATCAAGCTAAATCCCCTAACTAATCCTTATCCTGAAGTGAGAGTTCAAGTTAAATTCACTGACCAACATTTTACAAAATCAGTCATATTCCATGCAAGAATATTTTGTATAAAACTAATAATGGGGTTATTACTTAGGTTTATTTGTTCTATTCAGTCTTTAGCTTATCAGCACTTTTCTTTTTCAGATACTAATAAGCAATATCTCAAGAAAAAAACACCATAGAGTTAAATTTTTAGCCACCCACATCAGCATCATCTTTATCACCATCATCATTATCAATTCCACCAAAGCACTGCAAAATTCTTCAATAAAAGTGACATTTTGAGAATTTCCTACTAAAAATAAGTGTTTTTTTTAAAATAAGTGCTTTTTTGATTTGTGTTATACTAATCAGTTTCAAATCACTTAGAATGAAAGTAGGTTTTTATTAAGTATCTTCTTTTTACACCCCTGAAAACTTTTACTTAAGAGTTGGTTCACTCGGGCTTCCCCAGTGGCGCAGCGGTTGAGAGTCCGCCTGCCGATGCAGGGGACACGGGTTCGTGCCCCGGTCCGGGAGGATCCCACATGCCGCGGAGCGCCTGGGCCCGTGAGCCATGGCCGCTGAGCCTGCGCGTCCGGAGCCTGTGCTCCGCAACGGGAGAGGCCACCGCAGTGAGAGGCCCGCGTAACGCAAAAAAAAAAAAAGAGTTGGTTCACTCAAGTTCCTGGATATTAGTTAGGGTTCTCTAGAGAAACAGACACAGAAGGGTATCTATCTCTCTGTGTACGTATGTATGTATGTATCAATCACCTATCTATCTATCTAACCAATAGGATTCATTTATTTTTTTAATTGTAATATTTATTTATTTATTGTAAGGAATTGGCTCATGTGATTAAGGTGGCTAGCAACTTTAAAATCAGCAGAGCTGATGTCCCAGTTTGAGTCTGAAGGCTGGCAGGCTCCTGTGGAACCAGGAAGTACTGATCCCCCAGTTTGAAGGCCATCAAGCCAGAGACTTCTCTTTACTTGGGGTAGGGACAGGCATTCAACTGATTGGATAAGGCCTACCCGCATTAGAAAGAGCAACCTGCTTTGCTCAGTCTACTGATTTAAATGTTAATCTCATCCAAAATTCACCCTTACAGAAACTTATCCAGAATAACATTTGATCAAATATCTGGGCACTGTGTAGCACCATCAAGGCTTTTGTCTCAGTGATGAGTCAGGAGAGAAGGACTCAGATTGCCTTGTGTGCCTTTCCTGCAGCCCCTTCCTCTTCCTCTCCCAGGTACGCACCCAAGGGAGGATTTCATAGATCTCTCTCTTTCTGCCACCCATCTTTCTGGTGAGCAAACAGTTAAGTCTGTGAGAAAAGCCAGTAACTTTTCATACGTCTGCAGCTCCCAGGGTAATATTATTCTCACCCTAGCCTATACTTGGCCTTAAGTAGTTAAATAAAAAATGTGGCTGAATTCTTCTTACTGTCCCTTATGGTGGCTTCTTCTCATGCTCTGCCACTGTGACTTGTACTGGTTTCCCATCTGTCCTTGGAGTCAGTGTCTTACTTTAGATTTCAGGTTATTTGGTTGCCATGTGACTTTAGTTGTTTGGTAAGTTCAAGAAAAGTTGTGGTTTTGCAGATTATCTGGTAAGTTTTTTGATGTAAAGTTGGGAGTGATGCTCTTTGCAGCTTTCTACATCCTAAGTGGAAGCTAGAAATGTAGTAATTTGTTCTTAAAGGTAAGGTAAGGATCAGCTGTTTTCCGGATATGATTAAGGTGACGAAGAGGAACTAATCATCTTGAGAGATGAATAAAAGCTATTAAAAATTGGTAATTGCCTCAGTCCATTGGGGCTTGTATAACAAAATACCGTAGACTGATGACTTTATTTCTCACAGTCTGGAGGCTGGAAATTCAAGATTAAGGTGTCTACATGGTAGGGTTCTTGTGAAAGCCCTCTTCTGGGCTGCAGACTGCCAACTTCTCATGTCCTCACATGGTAGGGGAGCTAGCGAGTTCTGTGGAGCCTCTATTATAAGAGCACTAATCCCAATCATGAGCGGCCCACCCTCATGGCTTAATCACCACCCAAAGGCACCACCTCTTAATACCATCATATTGAAGATGAGGGTTTCACTATGTGAATTTTGAGGGGACACAAACATTTAGACCACAGCAGTAATCTTCCAGGACTAAAAAGTAGCTTAACCTTTGGACTGGCAGCTTGATAAGAAACTCATGCTGGAGGTAACCTCATATAAATCAGAACTAATTTAAGCATCCAGTTACTTATCACTTGTCAGTGTAAAGTAGCATGGAAAACTGGAATGGATCTAGCGCCAGGATATAGATGGAGGCTGGATGTCTTTTAGTCTAGGGAGAAATGTAGAAGAAATCTAAGATCAGGTAACAAGATAAATCTTTACATTTTTCTCCTCTTTGACCAGATGTCTTCTGAGAGCTCTTCAGTATAAGTTATTCTAGGATCATAGTGTGCCTGTCTTGCTTTGTATCTGGAATCTGCTATTTCTCAAAACAGCCCTGGCTTCCTTTAGTGGGAAATGATATTTCAGGAACACCTGAGTATAAGGGAGCTCTTTGCTACTGTTTTGGTCATTGTTTCTAAACCTTTTCAGTGGACAAAACTAAGAAATACATAACACACACACACACACACACACGTGCACACACACACATATACACTAATGTAAAAAACCTTATTAAGTTAAAAAATTTCAGGACTATAGGGCTTTTTATTTTACCTCTTCTGTTTTATATTGGTATCTCCTTTCTTCCAACATCAAAATCCCTAGTTCTCAAGGACACAGGGAATAATAGAATTTGAACATCCCCTAATTATTCATTGACTTTATTCCGTATAGCAGTCTCAGAATAACAATAATATTATTACCACAGCAATGTAATTACTAAGTACAGTTATTTTGAATATGTTTTTTCCATATCACTCCCTTTACTAGTTGTACTATTTCCGCATTTTTGGATCATATGGCCATTGCATCCAATATTCTCTCTCTCTGTTTACCTTCATTTTTGCCTTAGTTTTATAAATAGTTATGTTTAACCTTATCCACTAGTTCTTATGTTGATATCTCTATAGTTATTTTAGTTTTTTGAAGACTGTTCTCTAGTAGATTCCTCAGGAAAGACCCATGAGAATAATAGTCTCTGAGTTCTTGAATGTTGTTAATTCCTCTGTATCCTTTTTTAAAAAATCCATTTTCTCTGGATATAAGATCTGTACCTTACATTTTCTTTCCTTGATAATCTTAAATATGTTCTTCCATTTTTTTCTGGCATAAAGTGTTGCTTTTGAAAAATACCCCTACTTTTCTTCTGCTAATAAGTCATTTGTTCTTTCTGCCTAGATTCTCAAAGAATTATCTCTTTATTTTTAAAAATTCTTTTCTGTTACTATTTTTTTTTTAATTAACTAATTAATTTATTTTTGGCTGAGTTGGGTCTTCATTGCCATGCGCGGGCTTTTCTCTGGTTGTGGTGAGCGGGGGCTACTCTTCGTCGCGGTGCGGGCTTCTCATCGTGGTGGCTTCTCTTGTTGCGGAGCACAGGCTCTAGGTGCGCAGGCTCAGTAGTTGTGGCGCACGGGCTTAGTTGCTCTGCAGCATGTGGGATCTTCCCAGACCAGGGCTCGAACCCGTGTCCCCTGCATTGGCAGGCGGATTCTTAACCACTGCACCACCAGGGAAGTCCTCCCTTAGTCTTTAGGGAAATCTTTCCCTCCCTCCAAATGTTTTCTTTCTCTTATGTTTTAGTAGGCTCCATTGTTTATTTCCTGGATGACATCACTGACTCAGGGAAGAGCTATCCAGGATGGCGTTTTTCAACCAAGTTCAGTTTCCTTTGTCTCCTTTATTGTTCACTTGAGCTCAGGCAACTTTTCTCAGTCTAAACCTGAAGGTCAGAATGTGGCGTTTTACTCTTATTCTGTTTGTAATGCCTGACACCCTATTCATCACAAATGACTATGCTAGGACTGAAGTGAAGCTTGTCCTCTGGCCGTGCTGGGGAACCAGCTGAAGTTCTTTGAACCATGTCCTGTACGAAGCAGTACATCTCAGCACTCCCAGCTCTTTTGTCTCATTTAATTTTGTGTGTGTGTGTGTGTGTGTGTGTGTGTGTGTGTGCGCGTGTGTGTTTTAAATACAAAACATGCTTGGAGACTATCTTAATGCTCCTCTCTATTCCTACTAATAGAATGGAAAAATAAAAAGAGAAGAGAGCTGATGGAAGTGACAGAAAAGGAGGACAGGACATGGTCACTTCTGAAAATAATTACTTGCTTGTTTTCCTACAAAATCTAGCCATTATATTCTGGAGTTTGTTATACCAAGGGGAAATGAGGTTTTTCCTTTTCTCTTCTTTGGTGAACAGCTTTTGCTTTTGGGTTAGATGATTATGATACAGAGTCCAATAATTTGCTTTTCAATCTACCCTTACTGACAATGTATTTAGGGGAAATTGCATGGAAAATTTGGTACATTATTTTTTTTTTCTTTTGCTATTGTCAGTTTGTCTTCTTCTTTTATCTTCATGAATGTTTTAATGGGAGACAGAAGACCAGAAACGTCTAATCTGTATTCATGTTCCTTATTAAATCTCATTTGATTTGGGGGAATTGTACTAGTGTTTATGAAAACAAAAACTCTATTAGTAAATTTAACAGGAGCTTGTTTATATTTTTATTGCAAAAGACAATAAAACAGAGATAGCCTCTATTTCTGGGGCACAGAATCTCTACAGTACAGTGAGTAACAGCATGGACTTTGAATCAGATAGATATGGGTCTAAATTTAGGCATCACAACTTTCTGTGACTTTGGGCTACTTACTCAACCATTCTGAACCTCTTTGCTGAAGTTTTCTCACGTGTGAAATGGATATAATAGTACTTACTTTATAGGGTTGCTGTGAGGAATGTACTTAGCATTGTGTTTGGCATATCATAAATACCCAGTAGTTGGTAGCCATGATTGATTATTACAAATATGATAAAAGATATTATCTTTGAATTTCATGAGTGCCTGTGAAGTTCATAAGCCTTGTAAGCAAGATTATCTTATTCAATACTTTTAGAAAATAATCTTTATGATAGACTTTAGCCATTATATAAGATAACATATAATTATTTTAACAATATGCCACAAATAATTTTCCTGTGCTATGCACCTTGCCCATGTATATGTTAGCATGCAAATATATCCCTAGGCAATTTGTGTAGGAAGTGATTATTTAGTTACTCAATTAGGAAAGTGGCAATTGATTCACACAGAGTATATGTCTAAAATAAAATTGGTAACTTGATTTCCCTAGAGGCATAATGGTCTCTTTTAAGAAAACAACAATTTCCCACATAAAAAAGAAAACAAAAGGTTCTTGATAAAAATAGGAAGACAAGTTTGCACTAGTCATGTAGAGTTTTGTCAGAGTCCAGCAGAGGAAGGTCTGTCAAAACACCACGTGAGTGCCTCCAAAAGCAGACCAGCAGAGGCCCAGCTCATAGTCAGTGGGTCTCAAGGTCACAGAGCTTTGTCCTGCTGTAGCAGGATAGGCATTATGGATCAAAGAACACGATTTGCATCCAAACTGGCATAATTCTGAAAACAAAATATACATATGTTCTTGTTAATTTCACCAACCCTTTTCATATGCCAAGAAAGTTACTAACCTAAAGCCAATTCTTGATTACACTGGAATGAATTGCATAGTTTATCCCTTATCTGGCTATATTGTTGCTTATTCTCGTTTTCTTCTTTCTCTGCTGCATAATCCTTTACAATCTCACTGCTTGGTAAATTCTTCACCCATGGAGTTAGTCCCCTTCTACAACCAAAGTTTCACTATTTCACCTCTGATAGCCACTCATAAAATATTTGAAAGAGGAGAAATTTGAAACTATAATTTTTAACAGGGTATTTAAATATGTGAATTTTATTTATTTGAGACTATTATCCTTAAAAATAGCAGAGTGTATTTTTATTTTAAAACATATCCAGCTTCATGCAGTGTATTGAAAAAGAGAGTAAAAGAAAAAGTTTAGCAAATGCTAGGTTGTAAGAGAGAAATGACCATCAATTAGGGAGGAGCTGTTCGTTCAGAGAAAAGCTGACTTATAAGGGCATTCACTGCCTTGGATACAGTGGAAGGAGAACTGTGCAATTAACGCACGGTTTGATATAGATTCATATCTTCAAGGAATTCAAAATGCCATCTGCTAAGTGCATGACTTTGAACAAGTCCCTTTTTAATATCTTTGACTCTCAGCATGGTTAACTGTGGGGTGTGGTTCAAATATAAACTCTATCATGTTTATATAGATTCTTCTAATGAGGAGTCTGAGAAAATGCAGGGGTTGAAAGTTCAAAACAGCACAGTAAATGAGACATTTGCTTGGAGAAATTAAGCATAGTCTCACAGAATAGAGAAAATTCTGAATGAAGGGGACAAGGCAGCATAATGTAATGGATAAGAGCCTAAACCCTGGGTCCAGAATGTCTGGGTTTGAATCTCAGGTCTGCCACTTACCTGGTGTGTTACATTTCTGTTCCTCAGTTTCATCATCTGTGAAACAGGGATGATAATGATGGGGCTTACCTAGTGTGGTTTTAAGGATAAAATATGTGTAAAATGCTTAGTATCCAGCCTATAATGCATTCTATGGAAATACTTATTAAGTAAATTTTGAGAAGAGAAAAATCAAGTTTTAAACAAATAGCCTTGACAGTTTGGTATTAAGAGCATATACTTTATACATAGGCACTTACTATGTGAATATTTATTACTCTAACTTGGATATTATGTGGTCTTAAGAAGAAATGAAAATTAATTTAAAAATCTATGTTTTAATTTGCATATAGGATTAAACAATGAAGTGGCTTGAAAGTAATGTATGCTTGGGTCTTGGTGCTGTTGACTCTTTGTACCTGTCATAGGAGATCTATAGGATGTTACAACAATCCATCTGAATTTGAATAGCACAAGCTTCCCTAAAATCCCTAAGAAAACCAATAAGAAGGATATTTGGAGGAAGGAGATCTGAGTTTCCCACAGTAGGACCAAAACACTCACAAAGTATTATAAATAGCTGCACACAATTCTATAAGAGGAAGCTGTAGGAAAGTGTAATATCTAGCTTTAGCTCCTATGGTGTGAAGAATTGGAGTGGTGGATGGGAGATATCACTGCAGCATAGTATTGTGACAGGTGGGATTATTCTCAGTTGTTTGCTCTCTGTCATGTGCTTTGGTCAATGAGATGTGAGTGGGTACGATAGTTGTCTCACCCAATAGAAGCTTAAATGCAGTTGGGTGCTTTGTCTTGAGCCCTTTCCTCCTGCCCTTTACTGTGAGAATAGCGGTATCAGATAGTGGCATCTGGATTTGGGAATGGGAAGACACGTGAGGCCTGCTGAGTCCAGCTGAGCTCAGCAGGGGCCAGCCTTCAAGTGACAGGAGGAAGAAGCAGGTGCTTGTTGTACGCTGCTGAGTGATTGGGGCTGTTTTTTCCTGCAACAGAAGTTGACACATACAGTATAGCTTGGTACAGTTTCCTCTTTCTACTCCTTAAAGACCTGGTCTAAGTGGTCTAAGGAAATTTGTGGTGCCAGAAAAGCACTTTGGTACATTAGTCAAACTTAAATGTCCTTATTATCATACTCAGGATGCCTATATGATGTAAAGTCAGTAAATATCAGAATTGGTAAATTGATACTCTAAATTTGGGGCCCTTTTGGTTTATATCTTTGAGGGATTAGTAATAGAGGACCCTTGGGGGACAAGGGTCTGTTGTCTTTCTCTACTGCTGTTGCAAAGTACAACATGTATTTGTGGCACTTGAACTGTAATAATTTATTTGGAGTAGGTGAAATGATGATAACACTCTGACTTTTCACTTCTATAGCTTCCTCAGTCTAAGGCAGTCAAAGAACTCTTTAGACAGTGTCTCACTGGTTGCTACAATTCTTCCACAAGGAGTGAGGTACCTATAATTATTGCACAGTGTTTGCAAGGTGGAAATATAGAAGCTAGTGAAAGATGGTTCTGGGCAATAAAATACCCGGGTTTTTGAAATTACATAGGCAAAGTATCAGTGACCATCTACATTTAAAATAATTTCTATTATAAATGATAATATATAGTATACTATTTGGGGACAATAAAATGTTCAACTTTATAGTGGAACAGAGCAGGTAAGTGATGTCAGATATAAGATGAAGCATCTGTTTTCAACCCTCCTTTGAATATTCTGACAAATGTCCTCACCTTCTTTGTAATTTCCTTACATTCTCTGTAAAAGTGATATAATTTTTTTTCTCCTTTCATTAATTGGAATTTTTAAAAAGATTTCTTTGTGGTTAAGTACATGATTCAGTTATAAACATTTAATAGATTCAATATAACAATATATATTCTTGGTTAAGATGGTACATGGTTATAGACATTTCTATCAAAGTAGGTTTATTCATTGTGAATTCATTTCTTTAGAGCCTTAATTATGTTTTCTCTGCTTGATTTATTAAGCTCTGAAAGAGACACATTAAAATCCTTCACTATGATCATGATTGTTGTCAAAATTAGTTATCAATATTCTGTTCAATCCTATTCCTTCACTGAAGATTTCAGCACAGTTCACTACTCCAGTCCTTTTTCTTAATGATTTCAGCATTCCTGTAGATGAAGCAACCATTCAACACTCTTTTCTCTTATTATCAATTATTTTTTATTCCACCTTTCCTCAGCCACCCTCTCAGCCATTATCAATAATTTTCAAAATTGTCATTACCAGTAACCAAAATGGTTTCAATTTCGAGCATTCCACATTCTGTCCATCATCTTTTCTCATCTTTTTTCAGCCCATTTCCCATTGTCACAGTTCTTCAACTACCATATCCAACCTGTTAATCCCACCAGTCTTCTATTGCCCATCATCTACCTCACGTTTTATTTTTTTCTATTTACCCAGCTTAAAGTTCATGCCCCTCACTGTAATCAGTCCTTTGTATAAACCTTCAATTCCTTTGCTCCACTCTACCCCCATTATATGCTGCTTGAAAACTCTGGTTACATCCAACTTTACCTACTCCACGCTTACCAGTGAGCACTGAAACATGGCTGGAGAAAATAAGTCAGCTTGGCTGGTTTCACTTTTCATTTATAACCACGAAAGGAACACTGTCACCTTTACTACATTCCTCACTCACCTAGGAAACTATTTTGCAATTCCTCTTTGTTGTTTACCATTCGCAGGATCTTTATTCTTCCTTCCCACTTCCTCGTTCTCAGCTAATAATATCACTTTTATTTCACTGAGAAAATAGAAGCTCTCAGAAGACAGCTCCCAGCTCCTCTTACCACCAGATCTACCCACTCGCCAGCACTGTATCTATGTACTCTTTCTCACCTTTTCTTATGATGATGGATCCCTGCTTCTTTTGGGACCAACCTCTCCCTTTTGCCTACTTTTGTCTACTTTTCTACTCATGGATTTGTTTGCTCCATTCCAGCAGTTATTCTTTCTCTTTCCTTCCCTCCAGCATCACTAATCTTTTACTTTCTATCAATCATTCCCATCAGCATATAAACAGACTGTAAAACACCCATAAAAACACAAACCTTTCTCAGATCCCATACCTTCCCCCCAGATACTGCACCATTTCTCTTCTTTCTTGAACTATTCATCGTGTGCAGTTCTCACTCCACATTCACTCTAGAACCCACTCCTCTCAGGCTTTGTCTTTCCAGTTCACCAGAACTATTCTTTTAAAATTACTGATGACCTCCGTGTTGCCAAATCCAGCGATCAGTCCTTAGTCCCCACCTTCAACTACCTGGCAGCATTTTTATACAAAGAATTGTTCCTTCCTTGAAATACTTCACTTAGCTTCTGGGACACCTCACTCCCTTTGTTTTCCTTTACCTCCCTCTCTGTTCCTATTTGTCTCCTTCAGAGCTCCCCTCCTCTTTGTCATGTCCAAATGATGGAGCGCCCCAGGGCTTAGGACTATTTCTCATCTCCATATACAAGATTTTTCAGATTTTCTCAACCAAGAGTATTATAATGCTTTATATATTGAAGACGCCTAAATTAGCCTCTCCAGTCTCAGCTTCTCCCCTGAGCTGTAGGCTTGTAAATCCAACTTTCTACCCTTTAGATGCCTAATAGGCATTTCAGACAGAACTCTTGGTTTTTTCTGTTCACATCTGCTGCTCTCTTAGTCTTTCCATCTCTGTGACACTATCACAACTAGTTATCTATGCCAAAAATCTAGGGGTTATCTTTGATTCCTCTCTTTTCCTCATACCACACATCAATCTATCATCTTTTTCTTTTCATTTTCAATCTGCTCTTTAAAATTTTTTAATTTTGTATACAATTTTTAAAGGTTACTTTCCCTTTACAATTATTACAAAATGTTGGCTATATTCCCCGTGTCGTACAGAATATCCTCGAGCCTGTCTTACTTCCAGTAGTTTGTGCCTCTCACTGTCCCACTCCTACACTCCCCTCCCCTCTTCCCCCTCCCACTAGTTTGTTCTCTGTATCTGTGAGTCTGCTTCTTTTTTGTTATATTCACTAGTTTGTTGTATTTTTTAGATTCCACATGTAAGTGATATCATACAGTATTTGTCTTTCTCTGTCTGACTTATTTCACTTAGCATGATGCCCCCCAAGTCCATCCATGTTGCTGCAAATGGCAAAATCAATCTATCATCTTTAAAATATAACCCAGATTCAGTCATTTCTCAGCACATTCACTGCTATCACCCTGGTCCAAGACACCACCATCTCTCTTTTTGATTCCTACCAACCTCTTAACTCCTCTTCCTTGCTTTTCCTTGTGTCTCCCTTCAGTCAGTTCTCTAGGACAGCAGTGGGAGTGATGTTTTACCAATGAAAACTGCTTAAAATCTTCCAGTAATATTCAATTTTTTTAATAAAATAAAACTTCCCTGCAGTGGCTCACAAGGCCTACGTGACTTGACCCTGACTGCCCCTCCGGGCATCTGCTCTGCTTTTCTCCATCAGCTCCAGCCACGCCACTTTTCTCAGTGCTCTTTTTTTTTTTTCCTCCTGTATGCGGGCCTGTCACTGCTGTGGCCTCTCGCGTTGCGGAGCACAGGCCCCGGACGCGCAGGCTCAGCGGCCACGGCTCACGAGCCCAGCCGCTCTGCGGCATGTGGTGGTATCTTCCCGGACCGGGACACGAACTCGCGTCCCCCGCATCGGCAGGCGGATTCTCAACCACTGCGCCACCAGGGAAGCCCTCACTGCTCTTTGAACACTGCAGACTTGCTCTTGCTTTAGGGTCTTCGTGCTTTGCTCCTCACGTTGCTCCATTCAGCACGCACGGCTGAATGGGGAATGTCAGGCAGCTGCAAACAATAAAAGTCTGCAGTGCATTCATACTCAGTTGGTGACATGTCCAATATGATGATCTTTCAAAATTGCCTCACATGCATAAAATCATGGAGTATTTTCTCATGTCATCAACCCCAAGCCAGTTGCTGATAATCTAACACCAGTTCCTCACATTTCCTCCACTGTGCTTCCTCCAGAGCCCCGTGTTGCTTTTTAGCTTCATTCAGCTCTTTGCTTAAATAGCACATTTTAAGAGAGACCCTCCTTGATAATCATTTCCTAAATAATCTTCAGTACCTTCCTCTAGTCTCTTATTCTGCTTTGTTATATATTTCTTTGTTTATGGGCTTAGCAGATTGTTCAGTAGACATTTGTTGAATGACTATATGCATGAATTACTTTTGACACTGGCATAGGAACATTGTTGTATCCTCTTTGTGGATTGTAAATTTTGTAATTTAAAAATATTCTTCTTTCCAATTAATGTGCCGCTTATCTGATTTCCATATTATGCTGCCTGTTTTCTTTTCTTTACAGTAGACCACTCTGTCTTCATGCCTCTTTTTATTTATTAACTTTTATGCATAGTGCTATCTCCTGTTTCATTGCTGATTTGCCGAATTCAGATCGAATTGTTCCATGGGAACAGTGGTTTAGCAGTGGCTAAGCTACACAGAAACATCAACAGGTGCAATTCTTTAGACCAGGTATTTATCTTGAAGTTAGCCTCTTGAATAAGAGTCTTCTCCTGGGGCCTGGCCAGCTGTGGGGTAAAGGAAAAGGCTGCAATCTGTGGGCTCTCCTCATTTGCTTTTGTCAAGTTCAAATATTATTTGTGTACAAGGAGCCAGGATGGGCAGAGATGGGAGCCTTATGTCAAGTTGCTAGTAGATGAGCATATGGCAGCGCTAAAGGGTTGATCTGAGTGGAACATTCTTCACTAAGCTCATTTTGAATGGATCCTGGTATTGAATGACAGTACAAGGTAGAATTCTGGGGGTAACTCACCCATTCACTATGAGTCATATTATAGTTGAACTCCTCTCTTAAAATCATTTTCACAGCAGTTTTTCTAAGCTGGGACCAAGACTGTCATTTCTCCCTCATTGTAATCCTTAATATTGCTGTCCAAGGACCATCTGCACTCACGGCTGAATGGGGAATGTCAGGCAGCTGCAAACAATAAAAGTCTGCAGTGCATTCATACTCAGTTGGTGACATGTCCAATATGATGATCTTTCAAAATTGCCTCACATGCATAAAATCATGGAGTGTTTTCCCATGTCATCAACCCCAAGCCAGTTGCTGATAATCTAAAACCAGTTCCTCACTTTTCTAGACAAATGTGTCACTCACCTTAATATCTTTCTTGACAAAGGCAACTAAGCACCAAATAATTGCTGGTCAGATTAATAAAGCAATAAAAGAAATAAAAATCAGAAGAGGCCAACTGGGGGGGGTTATTTTATCCCATTTAAATCTTATTATAAACTTATTACCTTGAAAAAGCTCAAGTTTAATACATCTGCATGGAAAGGTCCAAGTTTGGCCATCAGATCATAATGAGAGCAGATTCTGAGACGTAGTTACTGATAGCATTCATTTAATGAGGAAGGCTATGTAAACTCAAGCCTACTACACACTGAAGCTTGTTTAACTGACTTCTACAAAACCAGTTCAATTTTTTTGAATTTTTATATTTTAGGGAACTTGCTGATTGGGTTAGTAATTCTCTTGTATATCAGGAATAATAAAAAAAATAACAAAAAACCCTCAGATTAAATGAAAGACCTGGGGAGGATTTCCTGCCCCTGCTTTGATGGGTAGGTTCTCTTCCTTGCCAATTTGTCAACTTTTTTGAACACTTCCTAAATATTCACTCACTTGTTTATCCACTTATTCATTCATTATTTGCTGGGTAACTTCTGTGTGTTAAGAACTGTTCTAAGATCTGGGGATAGGTCAGCAAACAAAATAGACACATTCTTGCACTATGGAGTGTTCATTTTTATTAAGGGGAACCAATATTTTAAAAATAAGCAAATAGACATATAAAATAATGTCAGTTTGTGAAAACCGCTACAGGGAAAAATAAAACTAAGAACTCAGTGGGTAACTGACTTCATTATTAAAGAGAGACAAACTTTTGCTCTTCAGCTGTGTGATTACCAGTGTGACATTCCACTTAAAAGGTATTCTAGCCATCATGTTGATAAACTGAAAGCCTTGTTTTCTTTTTTCTTCAGGATAATGGTTCTATGAGCGATTACCCAGCATGGCAGCATTGGAATTTCTTGGAGGCCCTTATTTAAAATACAGATTCCTGGGTCCCACCCAAGGTTCATTAAACCTTAATCTTGAGGGATCAGGCCTGAGCTTGTGTGCCTTTGAGCGAGCACCCTGGATAACTGGTTATGCTGCCAGGATGGGAATCACTGAAGCTACATAAGGTATAAAAAGGGCATTAGGCACAGCCCTTCTCTTTATTATCAGCACATGGAGAAATCTGTTAGGAGCGAGCATAAGATAGTTTGTAGTTTTTATTGACCTTTCCTCATCCTTAGTCTCTGCAGGAAGGAAAAGGTGAGGAGCAGTTTCATGACCTCAGTATAGAGCCTAAGTTACCGAGGCTCCTGCAGTACTTCAGTATTACTTTGAGGTCAAATCAGGCAGGTGTTTTGATGGATCAGGTAGCAATTTATAGGTGGGCACGACTGTGATGTGATTTGTTCTTCTAACTCTCTGCACTGGGTACACAATGATTCGTCTCTTAGATGAGCTGTATGTGAACCCATGAAATAGAGGAGAAAAGGTGATCACCCATATATGTGACATGGCTTTATTATCACAACTGTAGTGCCTTAGTAGACAAGAAATGGACCAAAATTTCAAAAAGGACAGGAGATAATAATTTTTGACCCACGTTCCTCAATTTTTAGTAGGACTTGGACAGTAGTCCAGCATATAGCAAGTAACTTCGTTAATTACCTAGTGTATTATTTGTAATCAGTAAACCTCAGAGGACACATCAGGAAGTTATGTTGCTTGAGGTTAAAGATGAGCTGGGGGTTTAATGATTGCGGGTATGTTCTGTGGTGGTGTTTTACAGACCTACCTTCATATTGCTAAGTCACCTGAGGAGCTTAAAAAAGTCTGCCCTACCTCCACACGTTCTGAATTGGTCTGAGGTGGTGCCTAGGCAATTAATTTTTTTTAAAAAAAGCTTCCTGAGTGATTCCAGTGTGTAGCCCAAGTAGAGTGGCTTACACATGGGGTGCCTTGACCTTCGAGTATCTTCACACAGGAGCAGACCCCATGTGTCCTTATCTGTCCCATCTCTTTTCCCAATTTTCACATTTAACCAGAAACAAAAGCACACATTAGTCACACCTAGGTACTTGTTAGGGAATGGACCCTTGAACTCACGACCAATCAATACCCATCAGAAGTTGACCTAGAAAAACATTACTAAAAATCATTCAATAAAACCTCATTGGATTTCAGATAAGAAAAACTAAACCCACAAGTATTACTATAAAACTAATAACCACTAGTACCTAGTTTTTAACCACTAGCAGAAGAACTTATTATACACTCTCTTGTCTTTTTTATTCGATTATATGTATTAACTTGCACTATTAAAATTTTTTTGACATAAAAAAATCCCTTATAAATGTACTCAGATGACAAGCTTTTAAAAGCAGGGACTATATCTTTTATGATTACTTTTATCTTTTATATTCATTCCCTCAAAATACAGATGGTGCCAGGAATCTAGTAGGTGTTTGATAAATATTTTTAAAAGAATGAATAAGTCAATGAATGAACAATTGATCCTTGTATCTCAGGTGACAATATTAATTGTATCTCCATAGAATTGTAAATGTCTTAGGAAAGTTAAGTTAAAATTCTTAGGAAAGTTAAGTTAAAATTCTTAAGTTTTGTACTTAAGAATTTTAAGTACAAAAATAAAAGAAAGTACCATAAGCTGTATTAAAAAGCAAAATAAATCCTGTTAATGACATCCTTCCCTAGGTGGGCTTAGGCCTTCGTCTTCTTTCTGCCGAGTATTCTGTATTCCATACTTTTAGTAAGTCCATAGCTAAGTGAGAACCTGTACGCATGCTTAGCAGGAGTGATGGATGGCAATTTATCAGTTTCTCTCTATCTTGGTGGCTGAAACTTAGGGTTCTCAGCACTTCCCAGTTGCTGGTGATTGATGGGTTTGTTTACTACTTATTCCTTTGGTCTGGAGGGAGATACTGAGTGGGGTTTCTGCCAGCATTCTGGAAGGTTTGGCTCAGTCCCAGAGCCAAGAGCTCTGCAGCCCAAGCTGTGTTTACACCACAGAAGCCCTTGAGCTTTTTTGGATTTTAATCACTTTCCGAACAGATGCATTTCTGTTAGGATGGACAAGGTATTGAAACTTGCACTTGGCTCATTAAAACCTTAAGTCTGGGGCTTCCCTGGTGGCGCAGTGCTTGAGAGTCCGCCTGCCGATGCAGGGGACGTGGGTTCGTGCCCCGTTTCGGGAAGATCCCACATGCCGCGGAGCGGCTGGGCCCGTGAGCCATGGCCGCTGAGCCTGCGCGTCCGGAGCCTGTGCTCCGCAAATGGGAGAGGCCACAACAGTGAGAGGCCCGCATAACGCAAGAAAAAAAAAAACAAAAAACCTTAACTCTGTTTGGTTATAAAGCAGTGTTTACTTTTCCCTTCCAACAAAGAAATTAAGTGGAAAATGTTGTTTCTTTCAATCTGATTGCTATTCCACTGTTGTATTTCTAACCAAAATTAAAGAGACTACTGAACTGTAATCTCAAATTATTAGTAACCCCTTTTTGGTTGAATAAGAGAGTTAAATGGAAATGAATATGTAAGATACCAGCAAACTCCCTGGGCAGAGTAAGCATATATAAATTAGCATGCTGTTCACTGTGAGAAAGGAAAATGTGCGTGTGCGTGTGTATGAATAATTATGCTTTACACACACAAACAACATGTCTTTACTTTTCATTATCTGACAAGGTCCATAGTGTGTTACTTAGTTGCAAACATTGGCTTTCACACAAAAATAGGAGTTACTTTTAATTTCATAGAACTGTCCTATGATAAAGGAGGGTGGGAAATCAAGCCAAAATTAATAAAACAATGTTTTGTACTTTCTTACTGTCAGAAAACATCGTATATGCCGTCTGATAATCGACTCATATTGCTTTGTATACCTGGCAGCCTCTCTCTCTTTTATTTCTCCTGTTTTGTTTACTGCCTTCTCTGAAAAGCCCATGGAAACCAGATCTGGTATTTTTATTGTGTTGAAACGATTCTGGTAAAAACAGGTTCTAAATAAACACGACAGGTGTCAAGAAAAGCAGCTGGATCTGGTTTAGAGGTCTAAGAGATGGGAAAACATTAAACTGGAAATGGAGAGAAAGAACCCTTGATTGTCTGATACAGACCCCATTGTGGTTGTGGGTTGTTGACCATTTCCAAGAGCTTCTAACCACCAGCCTTCATCAAATTGTGACATTGAGTTGGAAGTGAAAAATGACAAGAGAATTAAACTGAAGAGAGACGTCCCTTAGAGGATGGGAAGAGGGAAGATGAGGCTATATCTAGTTGACTCAAAATTTTGGTTAGAAAAATACAGTGCTTTTCTGAATGGCTCTTTGGTGAATAAAGATTCTTTATAATAAAATTGTCTGTGCTATAATAAGTAACAAATAGAAATTTCATAAATTGTATAAATCAATGTTTCTATGTTTCCTACCCTTGTAACTTCTGATTCTTCAGGCCATATGAGTCAGGAGCTAAACCTTGAATATTGGCAACAATAACAGATTATTTCTCCAGCTCAGGTCTTTGCAGAATCTCCCTGCATCCCAGTGTTTCTGGAAAGGTTTGCTTTGTCTAAGTTCACCAAGACAGCCCTTTTTAGCTTTAACACGTCTTCCTTTTTTGCTCTTTTTGCTCTTTCTCTTAATTTCCTGCAGTTCCTTCAGTTCTTAAGTCTTGTGAGAGTGCCTTTCAATTGCTGCCACCATTTACAGTGTGCGTGTGGGTCAATATACTGGGACTTTTGTCGTTGCAAGTGGCAGAAACCCAGTCTAGTTTTACCTTGATTGGCTGATGAAATCCAGTGGCAGGATTGCAGCCGTCTCAGGAGCAAGGGGAGTCTCCCTCTAGCTTTTCACAGTTTTCCCTTTGCTTTATTCTTATCTTCAGGCTAGCTTTCTATTCTCCACGTCACATGCTTATAGTTTCTAATCTTTGTATTTTGTAATCCAGGCACCCCAAAGAGTCTCCCAACCCTCTCAGTTCTGGAACTACCAAACGAGGGCCTTGCTGGCTCAGTGTGGGTCGGGGGCTGTCCTCTGGATCGATCAACTGTGGCCGTGGAGCAGTAACGTGATAATGGGCTCAGCATGGGTCAGGGCCCCACTCGTGGGTCATCACTGGTGGTCAGGGAGCGAGCTGTCGTGGTAACGCGGCTGCCGAGCGACATGTGGTCAGAACTCACGTCGGCCTTCCTCACGCCAAATCCAGGGCGCTTAAGAGCATAGACCTCCTTCCTGGTACGTATTTTAAAAATTGCAGAATGAATGGATTATGTGTGTGCACACGTGCGTGCATGCATGAGCGGTGTGTGCGCGTGTAGCATGGGGTGGTGGGCGGTAGGGAAAAGAAAGGGTTTCCCTGACAGGAGATCAGCCCAGACGGCAGAGTAGAGAAACCCTGAGCTCACTCCTCTTACAAGCACACCGAAATCACAACTATCAGCAGAACAACCGTGGACGAAAGGCTGAAACCTGCCAGAAAAGATCTACAACGAAAGACCTAAGGAAGGAATCACAACCAGGCGGGTGGGAGGGGCAGAGTTGCTATGCAGTCGAGTCCCTTGCCCCTGAGGGCAGGGGGGAGGTGGGATGGGGGTGTGGGGAGTCTGACCCACAAACTGGAGAATAATTACACAGGAGAGTAATTATTGAGAGTATAGAGAGTACTCAGAGGCCCATGTCAGGCTCCCGGGCCCAAGGATCCTGCACCAGGAAGATGAGCCCACAGAGAATTTGGTTTTGAAGGGCAGTAGGGCTTACTTTCAAGGAGTCCTGGGCTTAGAAATAGAAACTCACACTTAAAGGGCGCATACAAAAGCTCACATGCTCCAGGACCTAGGGCAAAAGCAGTAATCTGATAGGAGTCTGGGCCAGACCTCCCTGCCAGTCTTGGAGAGTCTCCCGGAGAAGCAGGGGGCGGCTGCAGCTCACGCTGGGGACATAGACACTGGCGGCAGCCATTCCTGGGAGCTCGTTCCACAGCGTGGACACTGGCAGGTGGCAGACTGGGGACCTCCCTCTAGTTCATTAGCGCCAAGTTCTGGCCCCATCCACCAGTGCTGGGACGCCTCAGGCCAAGTGCTGGGACGCAGGCCCGCCCATCACCAGAGAGGCTGCCTAGATACCTCGTAAGCCTACAGCCGTTTCTAGACACGGCGCCACCCACCAGAGGGCCAGGATCCAGCTCCACCCATCAGTGGGCAGGCACCACCCCCAGAATCCCCTACTGCCCGCCTTGCCCTCAGGAAGCTGGCTCTAGCCCCTGGACCAGCCTCACCCACCAGGGGGTAGACACCGGACTCAAGAACACCACAATCCTGCAGCCTGCGGACCCTGCCCTAGGACCAGCTGGGCCTTGGCCCTGCCTGCTACCAGGTCAACACAAGCTTCGAGACACCCAGGACCCCATATTCAACTGTGTCAGGAGCCAGCCTTCACAACCCACCCCCGCTCAGTGATCTGACACCAGCTCTGGGATAGGCCAGTACTAACCACAGGACCTGGCTCCACCCACCAGTGGGCAGGAAGTAACCCCGGAGCTTTCTGGACCCTGACTCTGCCCACTAGTGATCCACCTTAAGCCCTGGGATGCCCTGGGGTTCTGCAGTCAGCCCCTTGGTGAACTGGTCCTGCCAACTAGTGGCCAGCAGCCTCTGCAGAAGGCAGGGCCTGGAGACCCACAGGGCTAAGAGCCAGTGACACCAGACCACCCACAGTAGTCAGCCCTCATGGGGGGCACCCCTAGAGCATGTAAGCCCGGTAGTGAGAGGGGAGTGCCCTGCTGGAACTCACAGGAAGTCTCTTGCAAAAGGCTGCTTCTCCAAGGTTGAGAAATGTAACCAACCTACCAGATACGTAAAAATAAAAACAGCAACTTAGGCAAAATGAGGCAGCAGAGGAACGTGTTCCAGACAAAGGTACAAGATAAAACTCCAGAAGAGCAACTAAGTGAAGTGGAGATAGGCCACCTACCCGAGTTCAGGGTAGTGATGGTAAAGATGATCAAAAACTCGGGAGAAGAATGGGTGCAAAGAAAGGGTTTCCTACGCGCTCCCATCACTGTCGTTTCCCACTGATGCCTGGAGCGACCGCACTGACCCAAACTGAAGGTATTCCACTCTTCCAATGTCAGGCTGCTTTCTAACGCTGAAGGATCTTGCGGTAGTCTCTTCTGTGTTCTGTGCTTCAATGAGGTAAAGAGAATTCCTTTCCTATGGCTGATGCTGTGGTCTCTGTGCTGGGGCTACTCTTCCATGGTAGTCACTGGCACCTGGAGAATAACGGTGTGTGACAGGTAGTTGTGCTGTTATTCACATAGACCACATGGCATCATCTGTTTAAAAGAGGAGAAGCAGCTTTTCCCAGCAAGCTACAGGCTGTCTGCATCTCAGGAGAAAATCGAAAGGTGCTCAAGAATTATCCAAGCGCGCCGGGCCCTGCACGGAGGTGCTCCTAGAAGGTGTTGTTGCTGGAGCATCGGAGGTTCGTTCTTACCTCAGATCCGGGGCGGGTCAGGTTCCCAGGTTCGTGATCTTCCCCTGAGATCTCCCTCATCTCCCTCAGCTTCAGGAATTTTCCTGAAATTCCTGAAGCGATGGACTCCAAGATGGAGGAAAGTTTCAAAACTGTTACTTTCTGGAGGAAGGAGAAGGAACAAGAAGAATTCCATAAACTCTTTATTGGTGGCTTGAGCTCTGAAACCACAGAAGAAAATCTGAGGAACTACTACCAGCAATGGGGGAAACTTACAGGCTGTGTGGTCATAAGAGATCCTGCCAGCAAAAGAACAAGAGGATTCGGTTTTGTAACTTTCTCATCCACAGCTGAGGTGGAGGCTGCCACACCTCATTCCACTGATAGGAAACGGTTGCCCCCAAATGTGCTGCCCCAAGAGAGGATTCTGGACAGCGGGGCGCTTTCCTAACTGTGAAGAAACTGTTTTGTTGGTGGAATTGAAGCTACTGAGAAGCATCATCTTAGAGATTACTCTGAGAAATATGGAAAAATCGATGTCATTGAGATAATTACTGATGGGGAGTCTGGAAAGAAAAGAGGCTTTGGGTTTGTCACTTTTGATGGCTGTGATCCGGTGGATAATCTTGTGCTGCAGAAATACCATAGCGTCAAATGGTCGTCATGCAGAAGCGAGAAAGGCCCTGTCTCGACCTCAAAGGCAGGAAATCCACAGTTCTAGAGGTGGACGAGGAGGCAACGTCGGTTCTGGAGATTCTCCTGGCGGTGGTGGAAATGTTGGAGCAGGACCAGGGCGAGAAAGTAAACTTTGGAGGACGATCTGATGGATTCAGGAGTGGTCGGTGGACTTGGTCATGGCTCTAGTAGGTGTGGGGGAGTGCCTGGATCTGGCAACCAGGGTGGGAGCCCCGGGGGTGGTATGGCATCTGTGGAGGAGGAAAATGTGCAAGTGGAAATGACAATGATTTTCGGAAATCGTAACCAGCAACCTTCTAACTAAGCTTAGCGAAAAGTGGAAACGTCGGTAGCAGGCACGAGAATTATACGGTGGAGGAAACTATGGTTCCAGGTGTCAGTGGAGGAAGTGGGGGTTATGAAGGGACCAGCCAATACTGAGTTTCTTTCTGTTGGCCATGGGCAAGTAGGAGAGGATGTATGAATAGGAGAGAATGAGAGCCCAGAGGTAACAGAACATCTTCAGGTCGTGGAAACTCTCAGTCATACAGAAATATGCAGAGCAGAAGACATCAGAGCAGATGCAGAGAGCCATTTGTGAATGGATTGAATTATTTAAGAACATTACCTTACTATGGAGGAAAGATTGTGAAAAAAAAAAATGCTTCTGAGACAGTTTCTTAGCTTTCTAACTGTTTCTTTCTAGTGGTCTTTGTAAGAGTGTAGAAACATACCTTCTTTGATAATGTTAAAATGTGTAAGTGTCGGGTGGCATGTGAAACCTTTTTCAAGATTTTTCTCACAAAGTTTTGAAAAGCTGTTATCCAGGATGATGGTGTAATGAGACATAATGTTACATGTATTCCTTTTAAAAACAGAAGTGCCTGTGTAGACTTCAGAAGCTGTTGTACATTTATGATCTAATAAAGACTTCTAAAGGAAAAAAATAAATAAATAAAAAAATAAAAAGGGAGGAGCTTCCCCTGCTCCCAGGTCAAAGGCCCTACAGCAGAGCTGCCCTGTGCTCTTAGAGGTTTTTTTTGGTCCTTTTGGAGGTTTTATATATTTCAGCATCACCTGAAGTTCCTTCTCCCCAGGACTCAAATCATGAGTTCATTGCTAGAGGGCAGGCAGTCTCAGACCCCAATATCACGTTCTGCTGCTAATAATTCCTTTTCCTTCTGAGATTACGGCATCCAAACTGGGTCAAGTTTGTGTTCCAGAATAACTCTTCCTTTAGGATGAGTTATTTCCATTTGTTCCTGTGTGCTTCATGCACATCCTGCTGTGGTGTGTCCTCTAGACATGCCTGGAAATGTCTGAATCTTAAAATACACATAATTTAGCCTTGGACTGCCCCGTTGTGGATGTCTGGCTGAACAGGGCCAGCCAGAATGGCCGCAGCACACAACTTCCATTCAAACACCCTACACAAGTGGGGGAACGGGACTGCCCTCAGGTATAATTGTGAATGCTGGGAAAATTGTCTTTATAGGCTCCACCTTTCCCTTCTTGTATCCACTTATTTCCCCTCTGGATGGTGCCACATTGTAACATAAATTGTCTGTTGATGGTTCCAGTTAGTGGAAAGAGAGACATTGGTTAATGTTGGCAGAGGCTGGATAGGACTGAAATCAGTCCCAGGGACATCCCGAGTTCAGGCTTTTAAAAGGTGAGGTTTCAGTATGAGTGGTGACCCCTGTCCCTTTTTCCCTCCAAAGATTCCTTGGGTCCTTGGATAGAATGAATCAGGAGGCACCCAAACAGAGTCCAAGGGAGGGTTGTTTCCAGGAGCTTCAAGGATGGAGGAGTAAGGGGTCATTGTCACCTGCTTCTGTGAGACCTGGAGTTCAACCCAGAGCTGCTCCGCCTCTGCCACCACCAGCTACTGTCCTGACAGATGCCCTTTTCCTTCTTCCCTGACCTAAATGCAAGTCAATCTTATCTCCTAACCTCAATAACTCTTATTCCAAAGGCATATTTTTTCAGACTTATTGCAATTACTTTTTTAAAATTTGAAACTGATACCAACACAATAACAAAAACTTGAAAAACAGAGAAAAGATTTAAAAAAAGATGTTCACCATCCTAATGAAAAAACTGTTCGTTTTGTGTAGATAATAATTCCTTTCTGAAACTGATTATTTTCTAGTCTGCTTATTAAATATTTTACCAATTTATTAATTATTAACAAATGTCTGGTAAAGGATTACTGTCCTTAATATATAAAATTCTTGTGCAGAGTAATTAAAAACTAAAGATAAATGCTCAAAAAAAAATAATTCCTTTCTGTTTTTTCCCTAAGCATAGTTTTAAGAAATGTCAACTATATATAAAATAATTTTAATTTATTTTTAGTCTTGCTTGTTTTACTTATTCTTGTGTATGCTTTTTATACATCATGGCATGGTCTTCATACCAGTTGGTATGTTTTTAACATAAATTAAATTAGTATTTAATTATGTTTACACCCCATGATCCAGAATGCTTCTTTGATTTTAACTTCTGGTAATAAAGCTTCTAACAATCGAATCTGTTTTTAGAAAAATCCTCTTTAATAATAGATGTAATGCCACAGTCAGTTTGGAGCTTAGAGCTCCCCTGATAACTGAATTGGGTCATAAGACTGAACAGTTTTGCTGTTTGAGATAGCCCCAAACACCCATCCATCACAAAGTTCAGTTGGCTAGTTATGTAACCTAATGTAAGGGAAAGGGAACATTTATGTTGTATTTCATTTAAAGTGGCTTTAACACTTTATGAACTAAATGAGAGAGAATCTGCTGCTAAATGAGAGAGACTCTGCTGCTCAGAAGCTGCTGAGGCTTCTTTTCATCTCTCACTCTATTTTTTTATGTTTCTCCCCCAAATCTCAAAAAATTTTGATAATTTCCCTTTCATTGATCATCTGGGTAGAAAGGACAGCATCTCACAATCTCAGCTTACAGAAAGTAAATCACAGAATTAGGCCACTTTCCAGATGTTTCAAGTTATCTCCCAATCCTAGTTCCCCAAACAAATAAAACCCCTAGAACAATTCCCTACTGTCTCAATTATCTGACTATTTCAGGTGCATATGGATTATTTTGGCCTGGATTGTTTTGCAATTGCACTATCTATCGGTGCACATCTGTTTACCTAAGAGAGGGAAGTATACGTATCACTGCAAAGGTCTGAAGTGATTACTTTAGAAATATATTCTGGCCTGCAGTAAAAGACTGGTTTTCCAAGTTGTCTGTTTTGAAAGAATGCCAGAAAACACCACTGAATAATTATTGTGGCTTAATTCTGGAGCTCTGCTTGCTGCAGCTTTAGGTGTGACATGCATTAGCTCTGCAGCGCAGAAGGCCATCCTCCGAAGCCGGGGAGGGCCTGAGAATGAACAGGGGGAGTTTGCTGAGTCCTTTGGGATCAATCATCTCTGGGTGGCCAGTGTCCCCAGAGATCAAGGGACAGGCTGTGGAGGGAAGCTCTTTGCTTCCTTTCTTTTTCAATGTGGATACAACTTCCAGTATATTAGATTGCAAGTTATTATATTGTATTTGTATCCATAAATAATTTTAAGGAGAATTTATGTGAAGCAAATTAATTTGAGAGACCCGCTATTTTGGCTTGTGAGTTTGATTTCTCCTTTTTCTTCAGTCTACCTCCCAAATTTACTTCTATTTCTAATTTTGTATGGTAGAGGATGTTGAGGTGACATGTGTTTTGAAGGGTCTTTGTAGTCCTGACAGTTGTAATTGTGCCTTTAGAGGAGGATCACAGCAAAAGGACCGAAAGAGCCTCTTGGCGTGGGAGGAACTCCATCAAGGATCAGTGAGGGGAGTGTGCAAATTTCAAACGTGGCCACTTTATGTATCTGGAGTGCATAGTTTATTTTGTGAATATTTTATATTTAAATATCTGAATATTTGGTGACACCTAGGTCAGTAGTTTCAAACTTTTTGGTCTCAGGGCTACTTCACTCTTCTAAAAATTATTTAGATTTTTAAAGAGTTGTTGCTTACATGGCGTATATCTATCAGTATTACCATTTAGAAATCAAAGCTGAGAAACGATTCATTTAAGATTCTAAAATAATAAACCAGTTACGTGTAATGTAAATAACATATTTACTGAAATTATTCATCTTTTTTTTAAAAATTTTTTTTAATTTAATTTTTTTTTTTTGCGGTACGCGGGCCTCTCACTGTTGTGGCCTCTCCCGTTGCGGAGCACAGGCTCCGGACACGCAGGCTCAGCGGCCATGGCTCAAGGGCCCAGCCGTTCTGCGGCATGTGGGATCTTCCCGGACTGGGGCACGAACCCGTGTCCCCTGCATTGGCAGGCGGACTCTCAACCACTGCGCCACCAGGGAAGCCCTATTCCTCTTTTTTAAAATAAAAAAATCAGTGAGAAGAGTGGCATTGTTTCACATTTTTGAGATTTCTTGTACTTAGTACATGACAGTTGGGTTTTCATATCTCCTCAATTCAATCTGTTGCAATATGTTACTTTGGTTTAAGTATGTATGGATATGTAGTTTGGGAAGGCTGTTTTAACAGCCTTAAAAAGGTCATTATGAGTAATCTTTTTTGATATTACACCACAACTAGGCAAGTGGTAATTCCTAAAGGTTAGTTGCAGTGTGGAATCTGAAGCCGTATCAGTGAACTTTCTGTGTGCTATTGCATTTGAATCCTTTTGTCTATCTTGCAATGTAACCATGTTTGGTTTTATAACATCATGCATTGGTTAGTTGGAAAGTATTGGTTCACTGAGCTATGCATATTTTCCAAATGTTAACATATTTTATTATTCAACATGATGAAATCACATTCATTAATATCACCACAGATCCCATAGAAAAGCCTTTCAGTATTTTGAAACTGTCAACCTCAGTGCTGGGTATGAGTTTTCAAACTGCTAATTTTTGTTGAAAGCTTAAAATCAATCACTGGCAACAGATACAATTAGTGGTTTTCCTTAAAGTAAGAGGCTTACATTGTTCGTTTTTGAGAAAGTATCTGCCAACACCCAAGTCTGAATAATCACAATCAGGATTGTTAATTGGTCTTTCAAGCAAAAAAGATTTCCATGCAAAGAGCAGCTATTTCAGATCACAACTCAAACAATGGCCCAAGAGCTTTCCCTTGAGATCAACATTGTACTTATATATGCAGCAGAAGTGCTTTACAAGTTGGTAAGAGAGTAGATCTTAAAAGTCTCGTCATAAGAAAAAAAAATTGTAGCTCTGTGTGGTGATGGATGTTATGACTTATCGTGGTGCTCATTTAGCAATATATAAAAATATTAAATCATTACTATGTTGTACATCTGAAACTAATATATTATATGTCACTTATATCTCAACAACAACAACAATCACAAAAAGAAAAGCTTTAAGCGTAGGTCCCATTTCTTCACACAGAGTATTAAAAATACATGACTTAAGGCTTGAATTTTTTTTTTTTTTACATCTTTATTGGAGTATAATTGCTTTACAATGGTGTGTTAGTTTCTGCTTTATAACAAAGTGAATCAGTTATACATATACATATGTTCCCATATCTCTTCCCTCTTGTGTCTCCCTCCCTCCCACCCTCACTATCCCACCCCTCCAGGCGGTCACAAAGCACCGAGCTGATCTCCCTGTGCTATGCGGCTGCTTCCCACTAGCTATCTACCTTACGTTTGGTAGTGTATATATATCCATGCCTCTCTCTCGCTTTGTCACAGCTTACCCTTCCCCCTCCCCATATCCTCAAGTCCGTTCTCTAGTAGGTCTGTGTCTTTATTCCTGTCTTACCCCTAGGTTCTTCATGACATTTTGTTTTTCTTAAATTCCATATATATGTATTAGCATACGGTATTTGTCTTTCTCTTTCTGACTTACTTCACTCTGTATAACAGACTCTAGGTCTATCCACCTCATTACAAATAGCTCAATTTCGTTTCTTTTTATGGCTGGGTAATATTCCATTGTATATATGTGCCACATCTTCTTTATCCATTCATCTGATAATGGACACTTAGGTTGTTTCCATCTCCAGGCTATTGTAAATAGAGCTGCAATGAACATTTTGGTACACGACCCTTTTTGAACCTACTACTGGGTCATATGGTAGTTCTATTTGTAGATTTTTAAGGAACTTCCATACTATTCTCTACAGTGATTGTATCAGTTTACATTCCCACCAACAGTACAAGAGGGTTCCCTTTTCTCCACACCCTCTCCAGCATTTATTGTTTCTAGATTTTTTGATGATGGCCATTCTGACTGGTGCGAGATTATATCTTATTGTAGTTTTGATTTGCATTTCTCTAATGATTAATGAAGTTGAGCATTCTTTCATGTGTTTGTTGGCAGTCTGTATATCTTCTTTGGAGAAATGTCTGTTTAGGTCTTCTGCCCATTTTTGGATTGGGTTGTTTGTTTTTTTGTTATTGAGCTGCATGAGCTGCTTATAAATTTTGGAGATTAGTCCTTTGTCAGTTGCTTCATTTGCAAATATTTTCTCCCATTCTGAAGGTTGTCTTTTGGTCTTGTTTATGGTTTCCTTTGCTGTGTAAAAGCTTTGAAGTTTCATTAGGTCCCATTTGTTTATTTTTGTTTTTATTTCCATTTCTCTAGGAGGTGGGTCAAAAAGGATCTTGCTGTGATTTATGTCATAGAGTGTTCTGCCTATGTTTTCCTCTAAGAGTTTGATAGTTTCTGGCCTTACATTTAGGTCTTTAATCCATTTTAGCTTATTTTTGTGTATGGTGTTTGGGCGTGATCTAATCTCATACTTTAACATGTACCTGTCCAGTTTTCCCAGCAACACTTATTGAAGAGGCTGACCTTTCTCCACTGTACATTCCTGCCTCCTTTATCAAAGATAAGGTGACCATATGTGCGTGGGTTTATCTCTGGGCTTTCTATCCTGTTCCATTGATCTATCTTTCTGTTTTTGTGCCAGCACCATACTGTCTTGATTACTGTAGCTTTGTAGTATAGTCTGAAGTCAGGGAGCCTGATTCCTCCAGCTCTGTTTTTCGTTCTCAAGATTGCTTTGGCTATTCGGGGTCTTTTGTGTTTCCATACAAATTTTGAAATTTTTTGTTCTAGTTCTGTGAAAAGTACCAGTGGTAGTTTGATAGGCATTGCATTGAATCTGTAGATTGCTTTGGGTAGTAGAGTCATTTTCACAATGTTGATTCTTCCAATCCAAGAACATGGTATATCTCTCCATCTATTTGTATCATCTTTAATTTCTTTCATCAGTGTCTTATAATTTTCTGCATACAGGTCTTTTGTCTCCTTAGGTAGGTTTATTCCTAGATATTTTATTCTTTTTGTTGCAATGGTAAATGGGAGTGTTTTCTTGATTTCACTTTCAGATTTTTCATCATTAGTATATAGGAATGCCAGAGATTTCTGTGCATTAATTTTGTATCCTGCTACTTTACCAAATTCATTGATTAGCTCTAGTAGTTTTCTGGTAGCATCTTTAGGATTCTCTATGTATAGTATCATGTCATCTGCAAACAGTGACAGCTTTACTTCTTCTTTTCCGATTTGGATTCCTTTTATTTCCTTTTCTTCTCTGATTGCTGTGGCTAAAACTTCCAAAACTATGTTGAATAAGAGTGGTGAGAGTGGGCAACCTTGTCTTGTTCCTGACCTTAGTGGAAATGCTTTCAGTTTTTCGCCATTGAGGATGATGTTGGCTGTGGGCTTGTCATATACGGCCTTTATTATATTGAGGAAAGTTCCCTCTACACCTACTTTCTGCAGGGTTTTTATCATAAATGGGTGTTGAATTTTGTCAAAAGCTTTCTCTGCATCTATTGAGATGATCATATGGTTTTTCTCCTTCAATTTGTTAATATGGTATATTACATTGATTGTTTTGCGTATACTGAAGCATCCTTGCATTCCTGGAATAAACCCCACTTGATCATGGTGTATGATCCTTTTAATGTGCTGTTGGATTCTGTTTGCTAGTATTTTGTTGAGGATTTTTGCATCTATGTTCAGCAGTGATATTGGCCTGTAGTTTTTTTTCTTTGTGACATCCTTGTCTGGTTTTGGTATCAAGGTGATGGGTGGCCTTGTAGAATGACTTTGGGAGTGTTCCTCCATCTGCTATATTTTGGAAGAGTTTAAGAAGGATAGGTGTTAGCTCTACTCTAAATGTTTGATAGAATTCGCCTGTGAAGCCATCTGGTCTTGGGCTTTTGTTCGTTGGAAGATTTTGTTTTATTTATTTATTTATTTTTGTGGTACGCGGCGGGCCTCTCACTGTTGTGGCCTCTCCCGTTGCGGAGCACAGGCTCCGGACACGCAGGCTCTTGTCCATTTCTTCCAGATTGTCCATTTTATTGGCATAGAGTTGCTTGTAGTAATCCAGACGCACAGGCTTAGCGGCCATGGCTCGGCGGCCATGGCTCACGGGCCCAGCTGCTCCGCAGCATGTGGGATCCTCCCGGACTGGGGCATTAACCCGTGTCCCCTGCATCGGCAGGTGGACTCTCAACCACTGTACCACCAGGGAAGCCCTGTTGGAAGATTTTTAATCACAGTTTCAATTTCAGTGCTTGTGATTGGTCTGTTCATATTTTCTATTTCTTCCTGATTCAGTCTTGGCAGGTTGTGCATTTCGAACACTTTGTCCATTTCTTCCAGGTTGTCCATTTTATTGGCATAGAGTTGCTTGTAGTAATCTCCCATGATCCTTTGTATTTCTGCAGTGTCAGTTGTTACTTCTCCTTTTTCATTTCTGATTCTATTGATTTGAGTCTTCTCCCTTTTTTTCTTGATGAGTCTGGCTAATGGTTTATCAATTTTGTTTATCTTCTCAAAGAATCAGCTTTTAGTTGTATTGATCTTTGCTATCACTTCCTTCGTTTCTTTTTCATTTATTTCTGATCTGATTTTTATGATTTTTTTTCCTTCTGCTAACTTTGGTTTTTTTGTTGTTGTTCTTCTTCTTTCTCTAATTGCTTTAGGTGCAAGGTTAGGTTGTTTATTCGAGATGTTTCCTGTTTCTTAAGGTAGGATTGTATTGCTATAAACTTCCCTCTTAGAACTGCTTTTGCTGCATCCCATAGATTTTGGGTTGTTGTGTCTCCATTGTCATTTGTTTCTAGGTATTTTTTAATTTTCTCTTTGATTTCTTCAGTGATCACCTCGTTATTAAGTAGTGTATTGTTTAGCCTCCATGTGTTTGTATTTTTTACAGATCTTTTCCTGTAATTGATATCTAGTCTCATAACATTGTGGTCGGAAAAGATACTTGAAACAATTTCAATTTTCTTAAATTTACCAGGTCTTGACTTGTGACCCAAGATATGATCTATCCTGGGGAATGTTCCATGAGCACTTGAGAAAAATGTGTATTCTGTTGTTTGGGGATGGAATGTCCTATAAATATCAATTAAGTCCATCTCGTTTAATGTATCATTTAAAGCTTGTGTTTCCTTATTTATTTTCATTTTGGATGTTCTGTCCATTGGTGAAAGTGGGGTGTTAAAGTCCCCTACTATGAATGTGTTACTGTCGATTTCCCCTTTTATGGCTGTTAGTATTTGCCTTATGTATTGAGGTGCTCCTATGTTGGGTGCATAAATATTTACAATTGTTATATCTTCTTCTTGGATCGATCCCTTGATCATTATGTAGTGTCCTTCTTTGTCTCTTCTAATAGTCTTTATTTTAAAGTCTATTTTGTCTGATATAAGAATTGCTACTCCAGCTTTCTTTTGGTTTCCATTTGCATGAAATATCTTTTTCCACCCCCTTACTTTCAGTCTGTATGTGTCTCTAGGTCTGAAGTGGGTCTCTTGTAGACAGAAAATATATGGGTCTTGTTTTTGTATCCATTCAGCCAATCTGTGTCTTTTGGTGGGAGCATTTAGTCCATTTACATTTAAGGTAATTATCAATATGTATGTTCCTATACCCATTTCCTTAATTGTTTTGGTTTTGTTATTGTAGGTCTTTTCCTTCTCTTTTGTTTCTTGCCTAGAGAAGTTCCTTTAGCATTGTTGTAAAGCTGGTTTGGTGGTGCTGAACTCTCTCAGCTTTTGCTTGTCTGTAAAGGTTTTAATTTCTCCATCAAATCTGAATGAGATCCTTGCTGGGTAGAGTAATCTTGGTTGCAGGTTTTTCTCCTTCATCACTTTCAGTATGTCCTGCCACTCCCTTCTGGCTTGTAGAGTTTCTGCTGAGAGATCAGCTGTTAACCTTATGGGGATTCCCTTGTGTGTTATTTGTTGTTTTTCCCTTGCTGCTTTTAATATGCTTTCTTTGTATTTAGTTTTTGACAGTTTGATTAATATGTGTCTTGGCGTATTTCTCCTTGAATTTATCCTGTATGGGACTCTCTGTGCTTCCTGGACTTGATTAACGATTTCCTTTCCCATATTAGGGAAGTTTTCAACTATAATCTCTTCAAATATTTTCTCAGTCCCTTTCTTTTTCTCTTCTTCTTCTGGAACCCCTATAATTCGAATGTTGGTGCGTTTAATGTTGTCCCAGAGGTCTCTGAGACTGTCCTCAGTTCTTTTCATTCTTTTTTCTTTATTCTGCTCTGCAGTAGTTATTTCCACTATTTTATCTTCCAGGTCACTTATCCGTTCTTCTGCCTCATTTATTCTGCTATTGATCCCATCTAGAGTATTTTTCATTTCATTTATTGTGTTGTTCATCATTGTCTGTTTCATCTTTATTTCTTCTAGGTCCTTGTTAACTGCTTCTTGCATTTTGTCCATTCTATTTCCAAGATTTTGGATCATCTTTACTATCATTATTCTGAACTCTTTTTCAGGTAGACTGCCTATTTCCTCTTCATTTGTTAGGTCTGGTGGGTTTTTATCCTGCTCCTTCATCTGCTGTGTGTTTTTCTGTCTTCTCATTTTGCTTATCTTACTGTGATTGGGTTCACCTTTTTGCAGGCTGCAAGTTCGTAGCTCCCGTTGTTTTTGATGTCTGTCTCCAGTGGCTAAGGTTGGTTCAGTGGGTTGTGTAGGCTTCCTGGTGGAGGGGACTAGTGGCTGTGTTGTGGTGTATGAGGCTAGATCTTGTCTCTGAAAAAAAATTAAGAAAAAACAAAAAAGAAAAACAGGACGGATAGAGCCCTAGGACAAATGGTGGAAGCAAAGCTATACAGACAAAATTTCACACAGAAGCATACACGTACACACTCACAAAAAGGGGAAAAGGGGAAAAAATCATAAATCTTGCTCCCGAAGTCTACCTCCTCAATTTAGGATGATGATTCGTTGTCTATTCCTGTATTCCACAGGTGCAGGGTACATCAAGTTGATTGTGGAGCTTTAATCCGCTGCTTCTGAGTCTTCTGGGACAGATTTCCCTTTCTCTTCTTTGTTCTCACAGCTCCCAGGGGCTCAGCTTTGGATTTGGCCCCGC
>NW_006790551.1:3625069-3640914 GCF_000442215.2 Lipotes vexillifer
GGGGTTGTGGATAGTGACCTGTGCTCGCCCACAGGCTTCTTGGTGGCGGCAGCAGCAGCCTTAGCGTCTCATGCCCGTCTCTGGGGTCCGCGCTTTTAGCCGCGGCTCCCGCCCGTCTCTGGAGCTCCTTTAAGCGGCGCTGTTAAACTCCTCTCCTCACGCACCAGGAAACAAAGAAGGAAGAAAAAGTCTCCTGCCTCTTCGGCAGCTCCAGACTTTTCCCCGGACTCCCTCCCGGCCGGCTGTGGTGCACTAACCCCCTTCAGGCTGTGTTCACGCCGCCAACCCCAGTCCTCTCCCGGCGCTCCGACCGAAGCCTGAGCCTCAGCTCGCAGCCCCGCCCGCGCCGGCGGGTGAGCAGACAAGCCTCTCAGCCTGGTGAGTGCCGGTCGGCCCTGATCCTCTGTGCGGGAGTCTCTCCGCTTTGCCCCCCGCACCCTGTGGCTGCGCTCTGCTCTGCGGCTCCGAAGCTCCCCCTCCGCCACCCGCAGTCTCCGCCCGCGAAGCAGCTCCTAGTGTGTGGAAAGCTTTCCTCCTTCACGGCTCCCTCCCACTGGTGCAGGGCCCGTCCCCATCCTTTTGTCTCTGTTTATTCTTCTTTCTTTTGCCCTACCCAGGTACGTGGGGGGTTTCTTACCTTTTGGGACGTCTGAGGTCTTCTGCCAGCGTTCAGTAGGTGCTCTGCAGGAGTTGTTCCACGTGTAGATGTATTTCTGGTGTATCTGGGGGGAGGAAGGTGATCTCCGCGTCTTACTCTTCCGCCATCTTCCCGGAAGCCTCTGAAGTCATTTCTTAAAACGTCTCATTACTAATTAAATACAGAGCATGAAATAGCACATATTGCAGAGAGAGACTATTAGTTGAGGATCTTTGCTTTGTTGGAATGTGATGTTTTTTGAGAGCTTTTCGCCTTTTTCAGTGCTTGCTTTTATTATATCCCATGATTAAGGAAAAAATTCTTTTCTCATTCTATGAATTAAACATACTGTGGGCCATGGCTCACGGGCCCAGCCGCTCCGCGGCATGTGGGATCTTCCCGGACCGGGGCACGAACCCGCGTCCCCTGCATTGGCAGGCGGACTGTCAACCACTGCGCCACCAGGGAAGCCCAAGGCTTGAAGTTTTTAAAATTAACGTTTCTTTTGCTTCATGAAAAGCATCATTGAGTGAAACTGCCATTCATATTACTATTATCATCATTAGTATTTTTATTTCCAGTACACTATAAGCACATTGGGTGTCATTACCTTGATTTGTGCTTAAGTACTGTTTCTCCTGGTATAGCCTTGCACCATCAATGTAAATACCAACACTGTGGAAAAGATACTAACATCATAATATTGTTATGAAAATAGCTCTGACCTCATAGCCTCCCTGAAAGTGTCTCAGGGGTTCCCAGGGGCCTGGATATTACACTTTTAGAAACACTGATCTAGATCCTCAACTGACTTTTTTTTTTTTTTTTGGTTTACATTTTTGACATAGAAGCAGACTAAGTGAAAAAAAATTGCGGGGCATGAAATTTTAATTATTTTACAGATTATAAATTTTTACAAGAGTTTTCATGCTAAAAGAAATAGCAATATATTTCACACTTTACAAAAATAATTTCTAAAAGTCAAAAACAATTTGTTCTCAAATTTATGTTAGAAATGAGGATGAAAAACAGAATTCAAGCTTTCTGGTACTTGTTTGTTCAACAAATATTTTAAAATACTATTATTAAGTTATACAGAAATTAGAAAATTTAGAAGTGATA
This sequence comes from Lipotes vexillifer, assembly GCF_000442215.2. Lineage (NCBI taxonomy): Eukaryota > Metazoa > Chordata > Mammalia > Artiodactyla > Lipotidae > Lipotes > Lipotes vexillifer. The sequence continues at coordinate 3,626,829 of NW_006790551.1, forward strand.
AATATATATTGATATACTTTTGTTGTTGTTTTTAATTTTCTGTTTAATAAATTTTTACCCCCTTTGCCCATTTATCCTGATACAATTTTATTAAACATTTTTAATAACTTAAAATCTATTATTTATGTGCATGCTTTATAGAGCAAATTTCATTTGTCTATTTAAACAAATATTTATTTTGATTTTAGGTAGAAGAATCCTGGTATTAAATCAATTCTGTGAGCATGGGCAGTGCTGCTACAAAGTAAGTCGAAAGGTTATATGAAATCCAGAGTGCTTGCTGCACAAAGTTCTCTTTTTCCCCTTCTTTCTTCCTTTCTCCCTCCTTTTCCTTTTTTCCTGTCTTCCATTTGTTGTGGAAAGTTTGTTTTTTTAAAAAATTATCCACAGCGAACTTTCTTCAGTCCGGAAAAAAAACAGGCATTACCTATGTTTCTAGTTTCTTTTTTAAAGAAACAATCTATTCTTGCTAAAATGTATCTCTTGGAATGAATCTGAAATAGTTATCACACATCACTCTGTCCTTCCTTTTCATTTTTATTCTCCAGCTCAAGTATCTCTGTGAATCCCTTCCCACATAGAGGAAGGTTATTGTCAGATCTATTCTGTATAGCAGTACTAGTACCAACGTAAGGGACAGGTCACTCTGCTCTTATATTCTTGGAGGAGCAGGTAGCAGTTAAGAGCTCAGGCTCTTGGGTCTCAATCCTGTATCTATTGACCTTGGTGAAGTTACTTAACCTCAAAAGCTTTGGTTTCTTCATCTGTAAAAATGGACCAACATTAGTACCTACTACATGAAGTTTAATTGAGATAATACATGCATCGTACTTAGCACAGTGACTGGCACATAGTTTAAGGTATGCTTGTTATTACTTCTGAGTCTCAGTGTCCTCAGCATTCATGTTACATGACATACAAGGGTTCTGACAATAAATGCAAATTCCTTTCTGTATGGTTGACTTCTGTGATGATAAAATTTCTGAAAACTATTGGTCCTTGTCAAAAAGAAAATCTTTTGGTAGAAGGAGGATCACAAATTTATACACATGGATGTAAAAAGAACATATGCAGTTTATGTTCTCTCTCACGTATTTGATCGTTCTTTCAAGGATCTAATCTACAGAGTAGCAAAGTGGAACAATTTATTCTAATCCAATAATTTTAGTCTAATCCAACTTAAGTCTTTAGGCAACCTAATATTTTTTTGGTCTAAATCCCAGTATTTTGGTCTCCTTCTCAGCCTCCTCTCCAACATGGTGTCTGTGTATACTGAAGGGGGCATCCTGTGGTGAAGGGAAAGAGATGGTCTCCAAGATGTTTTTTCAAGGCTGTGTACTGTCCTTTTGTCCCTATGGAAATGCCTCTTGTTTACCTATGACTACTGCTTGCCCTGTTAGAGGCTGAGGTTGTTGTCTATTCTCTATAAATCCAGGGTCAGGGCCAAGGGCTCTTTGGTGATTAGCCTTAAGATCTCTGTGACATCCACTCAGTCCCTGGAACACTTTGCCCTTGCCACACTGACTGTCTGACTCTGAGCCAAGTCAGACTATGAGCTGACTTCTGTGTGCTATGTTGGGGTCAGGTGGGAACATCTATTTTAGGAGAACTCAGCAAAGACCCTTCTTCTGCCTAATCACACGATGCTACAGCTTTTACTCGGTTGCCACCACCCACCCCTTCCCTACGTAAAGTAGGACAAAAGTGCTTGTGTTTTAGGTATTTCCCTAAATTGAATACTCTGAGATAGGAGAGCAGGACACATATATCTCACCTACTTTTGCCTGCTTTTCTTCACCCAGGCTGGAAGGGTGGGCTTCCCACCTCCTTTATGCCACATCCTGGATTCTGTGATCTGGTGCACCAGCCCTGCATCTCCACATGCTTAAAGTGGTGTTTTGTGAGGTAGACAACTTTTTCTCTCTTTGTCCTGACAGCCTGGCTTTCAAGTCCACTTTCTCCCTTAAAGAGTTCAAAAAGTTAGCTCTGAGAATCAGTTGAGCAATATTGACTTTGTTCTAGGCTCTTTCCTTCCCTAGAGCAAACCTCAGGCTCAAATTGGTGAAGAAAAGCTGAAAGGGGGAAATTAAGAACACTGTTTTAATATTCACAACATAAGATCTGCTGTTACGTTAATTTAATGTTTGTCTAACTACAAAACCCATGGTTTTTCCATTGCACACTTTTGGCAATGGGTAAGTCCGTGGTCTTTTAGGGCAAGATAGAAGAAAATCAGAAATCAGAGGATATAAAGAGACTTGAAGTAGTTGGAGTTTGGAAACAAGCAGTGAGGAAGGAGAGAGAGAGACATATTTAAGATTCTCTGAGAGCGCTCATGCCAAGTATTGTGGCTGTAGAAATGGAAGTGCGCCTGATGATTTTATGATGCTGCCTTCAACTTACATGCCCTCATTTTAAAGAGCTATTAGTGAAATTATTACTTGGAGTCCAACACAGATTGTTCTCATCCAATTATATATTCAAAATAATTAGGTTATAATCTAAAATATTGTTATTAGGTAGCATTTCTTTAACACTTCAATGTTTGTTTTGAGATCACCTAAAATGAATGAAGACACTGGAGTCAGTCTGTCCAGGTCTGAGTACTGGACCACACTCACAGGGCATGTGAGAATTTCAGTTTTCTCATCTATAAAATGAGGATTATTATAGTCAACATTTATTGAGTGTTTTTGTACACCAGGCACTCTTCTAAGCACTTGTATATTAACTTATGTAATCGATAAAAAACCTCACGATGTATTCCTGTCATCTGTTTGGAGATAACACAACTGTGTCTCTGAGAATTAAGTTATTTGTTCATGATCCTATAGTTAGTTAGAGGTGAAAGTGGGATTAGAACCCAGGCAGTGTGGCTCTAGATCTGAATGATAACAGCTAACACTTTTTTTTTTTTTTTTTTTTTTGCGGTACGCGGGCCTGTCACTGTTGTGGCCTCTCCCGTTGCGGAGCACAGGCTCCGGACACGCAGGCTCAGCGGCCATGGCTCACGGGCCTAGCCGCTCCGCGGCCTGTGGGATCCTCCCAGATCGGGGCACGAACCCGTGTTCCCTGCATCAGCAGGCGGACTCTCAACCACTGAGCCACCAGGGAAGCCCGCTAACACTTTTTAATATATTCTATGCCAGGGCTGAACTAAGCACTCTATGTCCTATAAGAGGGAAACTCTTTTTATCTCATTTTATAGATTAGAAAACTGAGCATGGCGAGGTTAAGTATTTTGCTCAAGTTGACACTACTAGTAAATGTAGAGCCAGATCCACATAGTCTGGCTCCAGAGTTTGTGCTGTCTACCTTCCTACTGAACTGTCTCAAAGGAATTTCATGAGCAATAACTGAGCAAATCCATGTGCAATACTTAGCACAGCACTTGGCACAGAGAAAATGCTAGATAAATATTAATTAATTATTAGTAACCAGGAAACCCTATTAACTGGGAAATATAATGGAGATCCCTTAAGAATGGAGTGTTCTGTACAGGTAACAAACCTTTTTTTATATGTGTTATTCTTTTTTTTTTTTTTTTTTGTGCGGTCCCCGGGCCTCTCACTGTTGCAGCCTCTCCTGTTGCGGAGCGCAGGCTCCGGACGTGCAGGCTCAGCAGCCATGGCCCACGGGCCCAGCCACTCCGCGGCATGTGGGATCCTCCCGGACCAGGGCACGAACCCGCGTCCCCTGCATTGGCAGGCAGACTCTCAACCACTGCGCCACCAGGGGAGCCCTATATGTGTTATTCTTGTACCTATCCCCATTATTTGGTTTTATATAATTTCATTCATTCATTCATTGAATCAGTCAATCTTGCCTCATGTTACTTTTAATGTGCCAACACTGTGCAAGGTGTTCTGGTATGTGATGGGCAGATACCTTTGAAAAAAGGCTCATAGACTTGTTGTACTGAAGTTAAAGATGCACTGAACAACTTTTGTAAAAATTCCATACTAGCAGTAGGGCTTCTCTAACTAGCTAATTTCAATTGTTTGGAAGAAATGTATCCTGGGCTTGGGTGATGCCTACCAACACTGTGCCATTTAGCTCCCTCAAGCTAAGTTTTTGCACCTGTCTTGTAACATTTTCACATGCATAACTTTGATGTGCTTTATCTCTTAATCTGGAAGCTGTGTGCCAAAACTTTATAGCTTTTCACTTAATGTCTTACTCTGTGTTATTTCCTTAAATATTTTAAAAACACAGCCTCTGTTCTAAATGCCATCTTGCTTCTGCTAAGGGGAGAGAGTCTGGATAGCCTAAAAACACAGGTTTCAGAATCAGAGCATTAGTTCAAAGCCAATTCTTTTGGCTCTTCGAGCTCTAGCATGTTATTTAACCACGTTGAACCTCAGCTTCCTCATTTATGACTGGGGATAATAATTTCTATCCTGCAGGATTTCTGGGTGATTAAGTAATGAAGGCAAAACCTTAAAAACCTCCTTGTTTCTCTACGACACTCTATTTGTACATTATACTTCTATATTTCTACTGCATTATTATTAGTCTAATGTTAAGAAAGTATAATTTCATCTTTTTGTAGTTTGGAGTCATAAACAGTTGGTCATTACTTTTCTAAAATCCATTTGCTTTTGTATGAGTAAATCCTGTTTTTTCTTTTTCTTCCAGTTTTTCCATAGTGATGATAGTGATAGAAATGGAGTGATGCAATGCGATTTTAGGCTGATGCAAATATGTTAGAGGGAATAAATTCTTATCATTATGGGTACCAACATAGTAGATTAGATAGGGTGATGAGGAAAGAAAGTGACCCAAGTAGAATTTTAACTCAATAAAAAGAGGAAAGTTAAGAAAAAAACCCATTTCAAAACTGATATGAATGAAGAGAAGAATCAAAACAATGAGATCTGCCGTGACTTTTGCAAGCCAACATTTGAAATGACAAAACAATTGAATCTTAGAATTTGAGAGGCTCTTAAAAGCCACAGGGGGTCTAGTATCTGCCACAGGAATCCCATCCACAGCACCTCTGCTGGATGGTCATCCATCCTTGCTTTCTAGAGAGAAGGGGCTTTTGTCTTTGTGAAGAATTATAAGGCAGTTCTTATGGCTACAAAGTGCTCTGTTAGTCTGATTGAGATGCCCTTTCACAAAAAATACCATTCTTGGAAAGATCACATAATTATCTCTTATAGGAAAGTCCTTCAAATATTCAAAGATAGTACTTTCTTCAGATTAAACAACCTCTTCTCTCTTAATTGTTCTCTACTGGTTGCCAATGTTTCCCTTAGAATGTAGAGCATAGAACAGGCATGATTAACAAGTATTTTTTCATACAAATTGTTGTTAAGCCAGATCTGTCCCCTACTGCCATGTGGATTATTTTTATCACCTGAAAGAAGATTTTAGTAATACCTGAATCAGGATTTAAACTGATTGGTTTAAATCCTGAATCAGGATTTAAACTGATTGGTTTAAAAACTGATGGTTTCAAAGGTATGGTTTTACTAGTACCACATTACTCTACTATAGCCTCCATTCTAGGCACAAGAAACTGATTTTTTCCAAATACCCCACGTTCCTTCCATTACCATAATTCTCCACAAACTGTCACTTCCGCCTGTAATGCTGCTTCTTATTTCGGTTCTTGTAAATTTTCACTCAGCTGTCCATAATCAGAAGAACTTCACCTTTTGATCTTCAGGCCTGTCCCTGCCACCCAAGACAGACAGTTCTTTCTTCATGATCTCATACAACAGACTTCTTCTATGTTTATTGAGAAGAAAATGGAGGCAGGGATCCAGGTTGTTGTCATTTTAAAATAAGCTTGATTAAAAATTTTTTTTATTGTTTTTAATTTTTATTGAAATGTAGTTGATTTACAATGTGTTAGTTTCAGGTATACAGAAAAGTGATTCAGTCTCTTATATATATACATATATATTCTTTTTTAGATTCTTTTCAGTTATAGGTTATTACAAGATATGGAGTATAATTCCCTGTGCTATACAGGAGGTGCTTGTTGTTTACCTATTTTATATATAGTCATGTGTATCTGTTAATCCCAAACTCCTAATTTATCCCTCTCCCACTTTCCCCTTTGGTAACCATAAGTTTGTCTTCTATGACTGTGAGTCTATTTCTGTTTTATAAATAGGTTCATTTGTATTATTATTTTAGACTCCACATATAAGTGATATTATATGATAGTTGTCTTTGTCTGACTTAGTATGATAATCTCTAGATGCATCCGTGTTGCTACAAATGGCATTATTTCCTTCTTTTTGTGGCTGAGTAATATTCCACTGTGTATATAGAACACATTTTCTTTATCCATTCATGTGTCAATGGACACTTACGTTGCTTCTATGTCTTGGCTATTGTAAATAGTGCTGCTGTAAACATTGGGGTGCATGTATCTTTTCAAATTACAGTTTTCTCTGAATATATTCCCAAGAGTGGGATCCCTGAATCATATGGTAATCCTGTTTTTAGTTTTTTAAGGAACCTCCATACTGTTCTCCGTAGTGGCTGCACCAATGTATGTTCCCACCAACAGTGTAGGAGGGTTCCCTTTTCTCCACACCCTCTCCAGCATTCATTATTTGTAGACTTTTTAATGATGGTCATGCTGACTGAGCTTTATTTTATTCAAAATAAACTCACAGAGGATTAACTATGTCTGCAATGCCTTTGAAACAAGAATATTTGAATCAAATATTTTTTCAGAATTTACTTATTTAAGATAGAGCTGGAAATATTTCAGGAACAGATATTTAGAGGTCTTTAATCAAGAAATCCTATAAATCTCCCCAAACATTGTAGGTTTCTAAAAGTTTTCAGTAAAATTCAAATTTATCTTTTAAATAATAGAAGCAAAGAAAATAGGTTACTTTTAGTGTTACGTGCTTCTGAACAATTTTAAGAGAATATTTTTAAGTAAGGAAACATTTTAGAAATGGATTTTTCACTTTTTAAAACATCAGGTAGCTTGCTTTCCATCAAGTCATATTTTATTTTATATTTTCTTATTGTATATTAATCACAGAAATGAGTATTTTACTTAATATTATATAGCAGACAGATTTATAAAAACTAACTAATATCTTATTTCTACTGAGAATTTCCCTGAGGATATTCTTGTTTCTGAGTTTTAAGGATAGTAAGACTGCCTGATACCTAATGACTAAGGGGATTAATTTACATTATATTTAGAAACAACCTCCCACATGTTTCTACATCCAAGTGTTAGCCAACAGTTTTAGCTTGAGCAAAAACAGCTTTATTTTCTTTACCTGATACCCACAAACCCTGCCTAGGTTTTTTATTTTTGTTTTTAATCACCATTTGATTTTGAACAGTGCTACTGTGAGTCTATTTTTCTCATTTATGCTAATAGCATGATCTACCTTAACACATTAATGAAACTCTGTTCCTTTCAAGATTTTTACTTTCTGAAGAATATAAATCAATAAAGTCTGCAGAGTTCAAGGAGGAGGTCTTGATGTAGTTGAATATTAAAAAATCCAATATATTTAATCGCAGCATGTATTGAAGTAATGGGACAGAAGTCATTTAAAAATAGGTAGCTGTTATAGTAATTTACCCTTCAGCATGGATTTATCAGCCACAGGAGAGAATCAAAAAGTTCTTTTGAAGCACTTGAATTTCCTGTCCTTATTCTTAAAGTTACTTTGAAATTTGAGAGAGAGAAGCATTGCAGCTGTTGGCCAAAGAGCTACCAAATAGGACATATGTTTAAAGCAGAGAATGGTGCTAGATTCTTATTGAAAAGGACATACAGGGCCTGATAGTGTCATAAATAACTAACAGCAACAAAAAATGGAGATTGTTGAGTGACTTTTAGACTCGGGAAATTAAAGAATCAGAGAATCTTTTTAATGAGGGAAGGGGAACTTTCTTTGCATTTATTAAGATTATCTGAGATATCAAATGCATTTCAGACAGATGGTATAAAGTAGTGTCTGGGTCAGGTGGCAACAATGGCCTTCTGGAATGCATATACCCAGCCACAGAGGGGGCTTCCATTCAGTACCAGTGTCTTGTTACTCTAAGGGAATGCAGGCCTTGCACACATCGTGGGATTTCTTAAGAGAAGATAGTAATCTGGATTTTAACGTGAAAGTTTCCGGGTCACTTTGCACAACTGCACAAATTGTGAACACACAGTATGCACAGTGTATGTAGTATGCCTATTTGTGAACCAAACAGAAGATTGCACAAAGGATAAATTGACAGGCAGTTTGCAGCCTCTTGTTCAGGCTGTTAGAAAAGTCTTTTATTGAACTGAGATCTATTTTTCAGTAGCTTCGGTTCGTTGGATCTTAGGGTCTTGCAAACAAATGTAATCTTTACACATGCACACAAAAGTATTTAAAATATTTGAAGCCAGTTGTCATATTTCTTTACCTAAATTTAGGGGCTAGTAAGCCAAAGAGATAAATTGTTTGTTATGAATGAATGACAGTGAGTGTAGGCTGGTCCCTACTTTTCTCTTCTCCCTCATCTGAGTGCTAACCATCACTTTAATAATGCATCTGGAATCTTGCCTTAAATCAAATCAACATGACTGGTCTATTGTTTGGAGGCTCTGTCAATCTCTGGCCTACCCAGTGAAGAGTTCTAAGGTCTGCCACCTGTGGGGTCCTACCTGCCAAGTCCCTGAACCCATGAGAGCATGGCTGGCAGGGGATTTGGTGAGTGGGATCCTAAAATAGTCCATTGTGTCCACACCTGATGTTGAGGGAATTTAGCCCCTTGGTGACTTTATGAGCTTTAGACTATATCCTCTCTCACTAATTCCCTCTATGTGAGGCTGGTCTCTTTTAGACTAAAAAGATCATGCTTAAAAGCCAGTGGTACAGACTATGTACTGAGCTTGCACTGTGTACAGTTCCAAGCACTGCTTTGTGTATATTGTCATTACATGCTCGCAGGAACTCTGTGAAGTATTAGCTTTCTTTATTAGAGACAAGGAAGGAAACTGAGCCCAAGAAACCCAACCATGACTACACAATTAATCAGTAGTGAAGTAGGGATGCAAACCCAGGAGTGTGGCTTCAGGATGTTTACATCTTCCTTCCTATGGCTCAGCCTAGGTTCCTGGGTCTTCACTACCAGTTACAATGCCTTCACAGACTGGAATTGGACTGTGAATAATACCCACTTTTGTAGAGACCATGATCTACTCTCTGCCCTGTGTCTGGCCCGCAGGCAGTGTGACCTCCCTGTGTGCTTCATACCGTCTCTATAGCAACCTGCAAAGACAGTGGCAAGTGCTCTTGGGTGTCCATGTAATGGCCAAGGAAGTCTTGTTGCTTGTTGCTGACCTACCTTGCTTTCCTCCTCTCTTCATCCCATGTTACCTCTAGGCTCTGAAATCACCATCTACCTTGACTGTACAACTTGGTGTTTGTACTTGGTCTTCTCTACATTTGAACCTTGACCTGATTTGACTTGACTTTCTAGCATTTAATGCCTCACGCTGGCCTGGCCCTGCTAAACTTCAGACCGACATGGGTTTGCATTTGGATTCTACAACTTCGTGGCTGTAAGATTTTGAGCAAGTTAAATATCTCTCTGAGGTTTACCTTTAGCAAAATGGAGAAATTATACCTTACTTATTGAGTTATGAGAATTAACAAGCAACATATATAAAATGTCTAGCACAGTATATAACACAAAAGTGTTCAAATGATACTTATTATGACAGTCATCATTGGGAAGTAGGAACTGAGTAATTCCTAACCAGGCCTTTAAAATCTCAACTAAGCCTCAGATAGTTGCCCAGGATAAGATGAAAGTACGTGTTGCAATCTTTGAATAGTTGGCAGCTCCAAGTTAGAAAAACTAGGCCCTAAGATGTCCTTATCTATGATAAGATATGAATTTATCAAGAATGATCAATCACAATGATCTTTTATAGTATATGAAATGAAAGAAATGTAATAATTTTATTATGCATTCATTTAATTAAGCTACTATTTTATTAAAAAATCTGACAGGATTATGTTTATGATTGATTTTTTTTTTTTAGCTTTGTTCTACAATCCATCCTCTGTTAAGTACTATCTTTTGGGGGTTCAAACGAACTCCACTTAATAAAAAGTAACCCATTTATTGCTTTTTGATCATTAAGAAGTATTTGGAAAATATAGAAAGGTATAGAAAAGAAAATTAAAATTACCCATAATTTTTTTTATAAACCAGAAATAAATGCAGATAACATTTTGGTGTGTATCCTTCTAGTCTTTCTACTTTGTAAATATATAGTAAATAGAGATATAGTAATAAGAAATAAAGACAAGAATTTCCCAAGTCATTAAATCATCCTTGAAAAACAGATTTCAAGTGCTGGTATATGAATACCGTCCTGTGGGTATATGGCTGTATGATAACAATTAACAAGTTATCTGCTAAAATTACAATTTTTACTGCTATAAAATTAATACCTTTAAAGGATATGGCTTTCTATTTTTCCTTTCAGCATCTGAATCCTCTTTCTATGTTCAAGACTCATCCCCACTCCCAACTATAGAAGCTGAAAGAGATGCCAGATACTTGATTTGCCAGCCTCCCTTGCAGCTAGAGTGTGGGCTCTCCTAGACCTTGCATAGAAGGGTAGAGGGTTGAAGAAGTGGGGCTGTGCAGAATGCATGTGCTGAGAAGGGTGGCAGCCAGAAGAGTGCACAGTGGTGCCAGGAGCAGCCTCAGGGATGCTTGCAAGGAAGTCACTGCGTTTAAAAGTATGAACATTTCAAGTCTCTTTATTTAAATATCCTCTTAGAAAGCTAATTTAACTTACATTCCTGTAGCCATGAACATAACCATTCTCAGTCTTTTACTTCTAAAACGTGTCTTTGCATTACACACATTACCTCAAAAGTTATTGTTAAATAGGGTGAAGATGTCAGTATAATGTGGAATTTGGTTTGGGCATAAGCAATTTCACCGCAGTTGCCAACAAGTAACAAAAACTGAGTGCAAGTTGTATTAACACAGGAGAGGCAGCAAGCAACAGAAGAATATAATGCTGTGTGTGGGACCCCTTCACCTCCGGGGTAGAATCGATTTGGCCACTTGCTTGGTCTTGGAGGTGCATGATGCTTGATTCTCCCATATTGTTTTACAGTTTTTGTCCTTGTCTTCATGATTTGACAGTCTAATCCTTCTTTACATACTTTTCATTAAGCCAGCTTTCACTTTTTTTAAATGAGAAAATCCTGTATTTACTGTAGTACAATATTTCTTTAGTGTTGTAGCTTTTTGTTTGTTTTAATTAGAATTGTTATTGTTTCTGTTAGTGCTCTGGTTACAACATTACACAGGTTTTGTGTGACCTTCCCTAGCCCTATTTTTTTCTGTGAACTGTTATTTTTAGAGTGCAGTTCAGCAAAAGGAAGTTTCTTAGGAATGCTACATAGCATTCTGGGCTATAGCAGAAGCAAGGGCAGTTCCTTCTCTTGCCCCATCATATCAAACCCAGAGAGACTTGTTAAACATACAGATTTCAGAATCCACCTCAGATGTGATTCAGAATCTCCAGCGGGGATGGCTCTGGCAGTCTGTTAATATGTGACCCAAGTGATTCTTATGTTATACAAGTTAGGGAAAACTCTGTGCCCTAAGGTGGCACCAAACAGTCATGCTTCCCCCTCCCCAACATTAACGCAGTATTGCCTTCAATTAAAAGAGCCTTTGAAAAATAATTACAACTATACCACCTTTGTGACTTAAAGTGTTCTGGGCCATAGGATCCTCCACTCTGTCTGGTTTTATTTGCAACGGTCCTGTTAAGGCAAGTCTTCTCAGACTTCATTTCATCCACTCACACCAACGATGAACCCAAGTAGCCTGCACAAAGGACTTGCTCCATTTCTATTATAATACATGAACTATCAAGTATGATGTAATAACAAAAAGTTTTCTCTTTAAATGATACAGACAGGCTAAGTGAAATTTTTTTTTTTTTTTTTTTTTTTTTTTTTTTTTTTGCGGTATGCAGGCCTCTCACTGTTGTGGCCTCTTCCGTTGCAGAGCACAGGCTCCTGACGCGCAGGCCCAGCGGCCATGGCTCACAGGCCCAGCCGCTCCGAGGCATGTGGGATCTTCCCAGCCGTGTCCCCTGCATCGACAGGCAGACTCTCAACCACTGCACCACCAGGGAAGCCCTAAGTGAATTTTTATACAGCTTTACAAATACTAAGTGCAAATCTTGTGAACATGGGGCTGAGATGAAGGGCAGGATAAAGATCATGGGGAAAGGGTGCTTTGTCAATAGAAACTTTACATGTGTTTAAACAGAAAAGCGCTTTACATTTAGAGGCTGTTTCTGTTTGTTGGTTTGTTTTAACAGTTTTGGGCTTGCTTTCTTGGTCTAGTCTTGAATATTTTAAAGAGGGAACTTTATTTTGTTTACTTTTCCTGTTTGAGCTAAAGTGTAGAAAAGACACATTGTAAGACTGTCCTAAAAGATTTGTTGTAAACTGTGTAATTTGTTGTAATACTCTGTAAACTCAGAGTAATAAAGATAAACCAACTCATAATGGCAATGCTTAAATTCCAGAAATTTTCTTCCATAACAGCCTTGTTCATTATTCTTCTAGTTACACCTCTGAAGCCAGAAATCCCATAGTTTACATCAACATTCAATTGGACTTGTTACTTTCTCTGCTTATTAAAGAGAAACCCAATATATACCAGCCTATAAGCAATAAGAAATAGTTGTTTTGTATTAATAACATTCCACTCCTTCCAATTATTTAAATGTGGTTAGGTAGGAGGATTTGAATGCACAGCAGTCAGTTTGGGTTGATTATCATGAAGAACCGAAGCAATAATTTTCAGGGCTTTGCATCAAGAGCAGCTTTGAATTTGGGCTCTCGTAGTGCACACCAATATGTTTGTAACTCCAGCAGTAAAGTACTCTTTGTCCCCATGTGAACTGGAAGAGACCATCTGGGAGGGTGCTGTACAGAATATTATGTTATTTGGGGCCTTTACTTAAACTGGGCCCCTTCACACTGGAGAACTGATTATAAAAAAGCAGTTTTCTCATGGTCTGGTTGTTTTTCATCATATCTAAAATCCTAGTGTGGAAGTCTAGGGCATGCAAAAGTTTCGAGTGCTAGCACTGCCATTTAGGGAGTTCTCTTATGCCATTTTTAGTGAGTCAGGTCAGAATTTTCCAGCTGTCCTCTCCACCTACTACAAATACATGAAACCCTAGCAAAGCCCTTTTCACTGGTAAACACTTTCTTTGTTTAATTATAGATACATAATATATTAGTTCAATTTCTTAATTAATTTATTTATTTTTGCTGTGTTGGGTCTTGGTTTCGCTGGCAAGCGGGGGCCACTCTTCATCGCGGTGCGCGGGCCTCTCACTATCGCGGCCTCTCTTGTTGCAGAGCACAGGCTCCAGATGCGCAGGCTCAGTAGTTGTGGCTCACGGGCCCAGTTGCTCCGTGGCATGTGGGATCCTCCCAGACCAGGGCTCGAACCCTTGTCCCCTGCATTAGCAGGCAGACTCTCAACCACTGCGCCACCAGGGAAGCCCCTATTAGTTCAATTTCTGTTTGGTATATCAAAATAATTCCACATAAGTCTGATAACACTATATGGTAAGTTTCCCTCAGAGATTGAGGCAGAGTTAAGATCAACAGGAAATTTGATCATTTAGAGTTTAAAAGAGTCTTAGATTTCTCTTTTTTCCATCACTTCAACCGAACTTTTATTTCTTAGTTCCACCTTTCTACATACACCCTAAAAGTATTAGTTGTTGTAATGGATGCCATACCATTGTGTACCATCCAGGTCTGGGATGCTCATTCCCCTGGCTGCTGGGAGTGTTGGTGGCTGACAGCTTTCAGCTGACCCCTCTCCATCATTGCCCTCACCCAAAGCCATGCCCCTTCTTGGAGGCAGCCATTCCAAAAAAAGTCACAGTCCTAAATTCAGTTTTCAGGACAAAGGCAATTTCCAATCTAGAACCCATTTACTGAATGAGAGTTCAAAATTCCTGGAGAAAAAAATGCCAGTAATTCCATACCAAGTATATACAATAATGATGATCCCCCCATCCTCCCTTATTCTT
>NW_006790551.1:3640998-3645502 GCF_000442215.2 Lipotes vexillifer
TATGCTTTCCCTAAAATGACCTACAGCCATTTACTTGGATATTTGTACAACAGAAAATGGAGAATACATCATTTCAAGGTGTGTCAGATGTGAGGTCTGAGTTGACATTGATGACCCGGAACTTAAGCATCATCATGACTTCCAAGTAATAAATGGGGTCCTGGTCCAGATCCAGCTCACGGTGTACCTGTTGGACTCATGGATGTAGCCCAGTGGTCATTTCCTTGGTCTCCAAATGTCTAATTCCAATGGACCCATTTGGTAGTTGGCAGAATATATTGGTGCTTTGGCCTATAAGGTAAGAACTACCATTGTGCGAACAGCCAGGAGTAAATGGACAAGTGTAACAACCAAGGCCTAAGGACATGGTGACAGGGGCTTAGACCTCTTAACCATGGGGGTCTGGGTCAACCCCTCTAGCAAGTCAGCTGACCAGCAGAGGTGATAACAGAGAAAGCGGGGAATCTAGAATGGTGGCAGACAAGGAAATGATACTCCACTGTGGCTTTGAGACCACCTGCAGTGGCAGGGCTGTAGTTTTGTTCCACTCACCTTTGTCAGTTTCCCTAGGAAAACAGACCAAACAATCCTGCAAGAGCTGGACCCAGAATTTATTATATGACACACATGAATCTGAGTGGCATGAGGGCAGGTGGTAGATGCTGCAATGTGCCACTCAGATCCCCTCGTCACATCTGAGGCCGGCATCTTCCAAACCATTGGGAATGTTACCACGTCAAGAATTGCTTCAGCTGACTAGTGCTGCCTGGTCCAAAGTCACACACACACCTGTCCTCAGCTGCCTGTTTCTAATGCCTGGTCAGTGAGGGTGAGGATACAGGCAAACCCTGTTGCCTCTGGGGAAATAACTCTGAAGGGCATCCTAACTCTGGAGCTCCCTGAGAGGTCAGGTGAGGCCTTTTTGTGAGACTGCATCAACGGTTCAACTATCTCCTTTGCTCAGTCAGTTTTACTTCCTTCTCTCTGCCAGGGGGCGTTAATCAAAGGGCATCAACTTCCTGCTCGCAGGTCTGCATCTCAGAGTCTATTCCAGGGAACTCCACCTAAAGCAGTTATTAAAGCAGAAATGATGCCAGATGTAAGATGTGTGGTCATCTTATCTCATGGAAGCTTCTGTAAGTTCTCTCATTACCCCTCCTGGATGAACTTCTGCATTAAACAAGCAGCAGAAACCCCTGAATATCAGAAGTTTACTGATGCCCTTCTTTTCTTCTTCCTTATCTCAGCCACCAAAACCTGTTCACTTTTCTTTGTAATGGCTCTTGAGCTAATTATCATCATCATTATTACTACATTTAATGTACATAAATTGTTTCTTATCTAGTTTAGACTCTTCTCCCCTCCCATGTAGGTATTTCAATTGGTTCTTCACTGATCTCTTGCCTCCTGCCTCTTCATCACTCCTAAACCATTCATTATATACAATGTTTTCTGGTTGATTTCCCCCAAATTCTATAGGATAATACTACCTCACTGCTTATAAACATGAAATAGCTCAATTACGTAGAAACTGCATCTCTTCGTGTGACATCCCACAGGGCTCTGCCTTTTGGGCCGTACTGACCTTTTCCTAATCTGTTTTATAAATAGTTACTGAACATTGACAAAGATAAAAATGCAAGTCTGCCTTAAAGTTGCTCAGAATGATTTCAAAACTTCTGCTGCTGCCACATTCTATGTGCAACACTATCCGTTGAATAAATCCTCTCACAAATATTGATTCTTTTAAGAATATAAAATATTCAAGCACAGTGAAAAATACAGAGAATTATAAAGTAACTGGGGACTAGGTTTTAACAGTTTTCAAGCTTATTTAATTTATCTTTAGTTTTTTGATCAATAATTCATTGGAGATGCTCCTGTATAGCTTTTTAAGATCTCATTCATTTCCAAAAATGTTTTTTCATTTTTTTCCTTTCCTCATATAAATATTTAAGGCTATACATTTCTTTTTATATACTGTCTTAACGGCATCCTAGATGTTTTACTATGTAACAATTTCCTTATCATTAAATTTTAAGTTTTTAAAATTATTTTGACCTATGGATTATATTTGTACTTAAATTTCCAAATATATGGAAGTTTTGTGGTTGTTTTCATGTTTTTATTATTTATTTAGAATAGTCTTTGTAATTTAATGTTTTCTATGTGTTATAAAATGTGATAAATTTAGGGATATGTTTCCTGTAGATATTGAAGTAATATGTATTTATAAGTTGGGGGTTTATAGTTCTATGCATGGTTACTACATACAGTATGTACGGTGTCATTCAATCTTTCACTTCTTTAATTCTCTTTTGGATTGATCTCTCAATTATTGAGAGAAGTATAATAGCATCATTCACTATGATTATAAATCGCTCAACTTTCTAATTTTATGAATTTGCACTTAATATTTTGAGGCTCTGTTATTGGGTACATATGTTGTAATCAGGGAAGGAAAGTCATTTGTTTATCGTGCTTGATTTTTAACAACAAATGGCAGGCTCAGGTCTTAACACTGGCTGTTGGGAGGCAGTTCTCTGTGAGTTGCTCATGTCTCTGCATCTCTTACAAGTGAGGCAGTGATTGCCCTTCGGTCTGAACTATCTTTTCAAGGATGTTTGTATAGTGATCAACAGTGGAAGATAGGTAGTATATTCCTCTGGAGCAAAGGGCAGGCATACCCATTATAAAAGACTGGGGTTCCCTAAGCTCAGGGTTCCACGCCTGTAACACAACCCATAGGCATCCATTGGGTCCAACACCATTGCTCCTATGGGCCTGGGCAGGGATGAGGGGACTGATGCAAGCATGCTGATGCTCATGCTTCTTGAGTAATAAAATCCTTTGTCTCTTTCCCAGAAGTCTTCTACAAGTATCTATGAAACTGTGGCAGGCTAGTATGATAAAATCCTTTGTCTTTATCCCAGGGGTCTTCTACGAGTTTCCATGAAACTGTGGCAGGCTAGTATGATAAAATCCTTTGTCTTTATCCCAGGGGTCTTCTACGAGTTTCCATGAAACTGTGGCAGGCTAGTATGATAAAATCCTTTGTCTTTATCCCAGGGGTCTTCTACGAGTTTCCATGAAACTGTGGCAGGCTAGTATGATAAAATCCTTTGTCTTTATCCCAGGGGTCTTCTACGAGTATCCATGAAACTGTGGCAGGCTAGTATGTTACCTCTAAAGTAGGGTAAATCTTAGACCCTTTAGAGTTCTTCACTTCATTTTACAACTTGTCTGTATTGCTGCTGCTATTACTTCCTTCACACTCCACAGTGCCTGTTATAGCAAGTTCTATTTGATTTATGTGGTAGCTGCCTAGAGAATTCTCTGAAACACAGTAACAGTTGTTTATGCTATTGCTGATAGAACATTGCAAAATGGTGTTTTAACTCCCTCCAAATGGTTTTAGTCTGGATTTTAGCCCTGAAAAAGGTTGAAAAAACTTCCTTCATTCTTTCCCAGCAAAGTCAAACTTGAGCTATAATTTGGGTTTTGATTTGAGATTTGATCTGTCTGCCTTTCCGTCAGCATGGTTTGAGTGGATTAAAGACTTTTTTAATATTTGCAAATCATTAACTAATATTATTATGTAAATAACTTGACCTAGTTATCAGTTCTGGAAATAAGATCAAAACTTAGTTATCCAGATGGTCAAGTTTCTCAGCAGCCTCTTTCAAATAGTCTGCATTCTTCGGCATGCTCTGTCATAATTTTTCACATGTTGTGTGTTCAAGCAATAAACATCATATTATTCTCTGCAAAAGTAAATGTGTTTGCAAGTTTAATAATATGTAGTCCATGGCCAAATGGTAATGTTTTTTGCATTTTATGCTGTTTTTCATGAATTACTCCATGGTTGCCCTCTATGGTGAGAATAATTGAATGCTGGCTGTGATAATTGTTGCAGTTTGCTCAAATTATTCATACTAGGAAAAATTAATGGCCCAGATAAATCCTCAGATTTTCCTGTCTCTTAGAGCTGATTTAGTGAATATCTACTTGTTGTAAGTACAGAAAGTTCTTAAGTAGAGATATAGTTTGAACTTTGCTTAAATTTTTAAACTGCCCATAACCTTTTAAAATTTTAAGATATTTTATTTACTATTAAGTAAGTACAAAAAGAGATGTATGAAATACATGTAAAGCGTAAGGAGCCAGGATTCAACAATATATGCATGCCTACCTCCAAATTTAAAAAATAAAGATTGCTACTATCACCTTTGATGTTTTTTGTGAGTGCCTCATTATTTCCACCTATTTTCCTGCCCCTTCAGATGTATCCACTCACTTGAAATTTGTGCTTATAAATCCCTGGATTTTTTAAATGGATAAACCACATATATTGGTATCTGTAAATATTTTAGTTTTCTGTTTTTAATCATTACATAAATGTAAAAAATAGGCTATTTATTCTTTTATGACTTCTTTTTGCATTCTGTATTGTATCCTAAAGATTCATCCAGGTCTTTTTTTTTTTTTTTTTTTTTTTTTTGGT
>NW_006790551.1:3645719-3669642 GCF_000442215.2 Lipotes vexillifer
CCCCTGCATCGGCAGGCGGACTCTCAACAACTGCGCCACCAGGGAAGCCCCATCCAGGTCTTTTATAATTTAGATTCCATTCATTTTCATTGTTGTTTAGCATTCCATTTATGACTATAGCACAATTCATTTATCCATTCTACAGCTGATGGACATTTGTGTTGTTTCCACACCAGTCTTCTAAACAGTGTGATGCTGAACTGTCAGTCTCCTGGCACATGGGTGCAAGAATCCAAGGCAGTAGTCTTAAAACTGGGAAATTAGTACAGGGGTAAACAAATGTTTTCCCTGAGGTATGTGCAGCACACAGTTTTAGGGGGGCCAATTTCCAAACCCTTTGCTTCTATGTATACTCTTTCCTAAAATTGATCTCCCTGAGAACTTACCTGAAATGCAGGTCTAACTAGCTCACTTCCCCTGTAACAGTCCTTTTCCCTCACTTCACGAAGGACATGCCTTTCACTATTGGCCCATCTTACTATAATGCTTTATTCAGGGGTATAATAACCTCTAGGGTACCAAACAACAGGAGTGTTTGAACTATTGCTCTAGGATAGTGTTGAGAAAGCTCATTATTTGAACATCTGCCATTACGAGTGAAATTGTGTACCCCCCAAATCCATATGTTGAAGTCCTGATGCCCTGTACCTCAGCATAAGTAGCTCAAATATTGATTACAATTTGGTTTAGTAATAGGCAAATTTTCTGTGTTCCCATCTACTTATTGATACTAATACATTTTCTCAGAGCTTACATTTATAGAGACAAAATATAAGAAATGATACTTAATCCTCTAATCCTAGCAAAAACAATACCTATAAATTAATTCACGACTTTAAAAGAATCATTTCACTTGTAAATCAAAACCACAATGGGATACCACCTCACACCTGTCAGAATGGCCATCTTCAAAAAGAACACAAATAACGAATGTTGGTGAGGATGCGGTAACAAGTGTTCCCACTTCGTGCACCGTTGGTGGGAATGTAAATTGGTGTATCCACTGTGGAAAACAGTATGGAAGTTTCTCAAAAAACTTAAAACTACCATATGACCTAGTAGTTCCACTTCTGGGTACATATCCAAACAAAACAAAAGCATTGATTCAAAAAGATACAAGGTACATGCACCCCAGTGTTCATAGCAGCATTATTTACAATAGCCAAGACATGAAAGCAACCTAAGTGTCCATCAACAGATGAATGGATAAGAAAGATGTAATATATATATCTAGAAATCCAACAATAGGGAACGATTAGGCTAATTATGGTAACTCAACTAGATGGAATATTACTTAGTCATCAAAAATGGTCATTATACAATGATCATTCATTCTAACAAGGAAAATGTTTATAATAAAAGACTCAGCACCAAAACAATAAAAATTCCAAGTTCGAGGTAAAAAAAAATTATTTCACTGAGAGAGATTATTTTTTGCTTATTAGTATTTAGATAATTCAAAAATATATTTAATGCTGCTTTGATTATTGTGTACTATTTATAAGTTTAACTCAAAAAATTAACAATTAAAGACATGATCACAGGAAGTTTAAAAAATTGTCATTTAAATTTACAATCTTGTTTTTACTATGAGAAGAAATATTAATAAAAGACTTTTAAGTCTAAAATATATGAAGGTAAAATTCAGTTTAAAAAGTAGACTTTAAGAAGATACAGGAAAAAAGAAAAAGTAACACTGAAAAATTTTATTCTGTTGATGTACCTAATTTAGCATTTTCTAAGTAGTTGTTGGTGAGTTTTAAATTACTGTGCTACTTACATTCCATTGGAAACATTTAACGAGATGATGTAATCATTTCATTTAAAAAGATCATATTCACCACATACTGAACAGATATTATTTTCAACTTTTTAAACTTAGGCTGAAAATTTTGGATGGCAATTTAAAAAATATGGCAGAGGGTGTACTTGTACAAAATTCTCTTAGATGTGCAACAAGGAAAAAAGTTTAAAGAACACTGGTCTAATTTCATAAAATATGCTTATCTTCAACTTTACAAAATAATGCCAGGCTGCATAGATACACATATCGGCATGTTGGAATAATTCTTTTTTTCCTGTATCCTCACCAGGATTTGGAATTTTCAGATTTTAACACTCCCACCTTCCTTTTCTTAAACCCATGTGGATGTGTATACACTGGTTTCTCATTGTGCTTTTAATTTGGATTTCCCTGGTTAATAAATAGACTGAGCATCTTTTTTCATATGTTTATCACCATAAGGGTTTCCTTTTCTGTAGGGTGCCTATTCAAGCTTTTGCCCATTTTTTTTCCTTTGAGTAGTTTGTGTTTTTCTAATTGCTTTGAAATAATTCTTAACATATTCTGGTTACTAACTGTTTTTCAGTTATATGTATAGAAGATACTTTCAGTTCATGAGTTGTATTTTTATTCTTTATAGTGTTATGTGATAGACAAAAAGTTTGAGTGATTTCTTTGTATCTTAAGAAAGTTTTCTACTTCAAAATCATAAAAATTATATTGTCAGCTAAAACTTTCCCTTTCACATTTCTTTAATCAATCTGGAATTGTATGCATTCAATTTCATTTTTTATGTAGATAATTATTATAGCTCCAATTATTTGAAAACACCATCATTTATTTATTTATTATTTATTTATTTTTTGGCTGCATTGGGTTGCTGCGCTGGCTTTCTCTAGTTGTGGCGAGCGGGAGCTACTCTTCTTTGCGGTACACGGGCTTCTCATTGCGGTGGCTTCTCTTGCTGTGGAGCACGAGCTCTAGGCATGCAGGCTTCAGTAGCTGTGGCACGTGGACTCAGTAGTTGTGGCTCATGTGCTCTAGACCGCAGACTCAGTAGTTGTGGCACATGGGCTTAGTTGCTCTGCAGCATGTGGGATCTTCCTGGACCAGGGATAGAACCCATATCCCCTGCATTGGCAGGTGAATTCTTAACCACTGCACCACCAGGGAAGTCCCCGACATCATTTATTTGCTCATTGCTCTAAAGTGCCAACTCTGCTATAAATCAACTTTCCGTTTACATATGTATAGGCCTGTGTCTGGGCTCTCTATCGTTTTATAGAATAACTTGTCACTCCCTGTGTAGCAGAAACTATGTTTTCAGTTCATCAAGCCCATTTACTTCTGGGCACACTGTGCTACCATATTTCCCAGCCCCTCTTACAATTGAATGCGACCATGTGACTGAGTTCTACAGGGGATGTAGACAGAAGTTATGTACGTCACTTCCACAACTAGCCCCCAAGTTTCCCATGAGATCCTTCACAGTCTCTCTCATCTCTTGCCTGTGGCAGGTGTGGAGGACCCAGTGGAGTATTGCGAGTCTATTGTCAATGGCAGAGTCTAGGCAGGAGTCCGGGGTTCTGAAAATCTGCATGATTCTCCTCCCAGCTTGTCACCGTGTATCTGTCCCTCCTCATCTGCCACCGACGTGCCTTGGACTTTTGTTTTTATTCTCATCACTTGTTTAAACCAATATAGGTAATTGAGACCTGAGTGCAATAGACTTAAGATTTTTATACTTTGTACATCCTTCCGGTATGCACATGGGAAAACTGTGAATAGTGCGACATGATGCTGACTCCATGAGGATATAGATTACATCACTGGCAAAATAGAATCAGGATATTGAATCCATTTCCATAAAATTATACTATCTTTCTATTAATAAGAGGAAAATAAGACATCTCATCTTTCAGGAGGCCATCACACACTCTAGCTAACAGTTTATTCCCCATTGAAATAGATAAGGGAGAGATCACACCTTTTTTTGAAGGTACATGAGAAAGTAACTAGGTCAACTACAAAAGATAGGTGTGAAGGTGCCAGGATTGAAATGCATATTTTTTAAATATTTGGAAACTTTTTAAATTCTAAGCACAGCTCTGCTCCAGTGAATGGTGAATACTGTCAATAGTTGCCTACTTTTTTTCTACCTGGAAAGAAATCACATTAAGAATTTTTTCTTTGAATTTAAGGGCAAATGTTTGACGTCATTTTTACAGTCCTTTGGTGATGTGGGTAAGATGTCTGTGTTGCCTTCATGCATTTGGAGAAAGCATAGTGAGCACAGCTCCTGGAGTTGGCTGTTTTATACTCCGTATCTCCTGCATAACTTGGTGACTTTGGGCAAGTTACTTAACCTCTCTGAGTCTGATCATTTATCCATAAAATGGAGATGCCAGTGGTCTCATTCCATAGGGCTGTTATGAGGAGTACACAAGATGGTTTATGTAAAGCACCTAGAACAGTGCCTAGACGTAGCAAGTTTTATTAAATGTGGGTTAGGTAGTGTGAGAAATCTGAGCTAATGACAAATTTGAGGAGACAGAAAAGATAGGTGGACAAGGTTAAAAATTCAAATTGATGAATGATTGTGGAATTATAAAGATATGTTGCTCTAATAGAATATTCTGGTAAAAATTAAAATGAATACTGATCTTACAATCTGATATATTTGCATTTGGCCATTAGGAAAACTACAGAAAAAGCCTTTACACAATGAGTATTTTTTTCAAAGGCAGTTGCTAAAGGAGCTCAAATTATTGTCTTCCAGTGAAAAATATTATTGTATTTGAAAAATTATGAAGCAAATGACTCTTTATTGATACATAAGCACATGCAGTATACAACTGGAATAGTATAATGAAGGGTACAAATAGCCTTTGTCAAAAAGGAGATAATTGTTCTGTCACCTTCCCTCAAATATTGTCAAATATATTTTAGGGTGATCATTGCATAAACTCAGAAAAGACAAAGAGGACAAGAAACTTAAAAATATATGATGCTTTATTGTCAAAAATAGACAAACTTTAATTTCCTTTAACAGGAATATTAACTTAAGAGTCTCTATAAGTCACCACTATTTTGTGAGTGTAAAAGACAAGACAGTCAAAGACAACTGTTAGTAGAAAAAGGACAACAGTTTTACATCATGCCAGAGACTCGACAGCCACAGAATTACAGTGACCTTCAGAGCCCTGGACAATAATAGACATGCAAAACAAGCTCGACTTATCCTGGCCCAGTCCTGTAAGATTGGCTTTGTGGTATCTTTCCAAGCATTTGAAGAGTTCAATTTGTTAGAACACTTACTGATTTGAATAGTGAAATTTTAGGGCATTTATGGGAATAGGATCACACCTGCTTTTGAATTACACCAGGATGAAGCCATGGTCTCTACAACCCTGGCCTCAGGTATGTAAAGTGGTGCTAAGGAGACCTGAATAAGCTCCTTATCCAGGACCTACAGCAAGGATGTGAAGGTCTTCCTGGATGAACATTATAATGTGTTGGCTATGTTCTCTCATTAACATAAAAAAAGATAAAGATCTAGCTAGTTGGAACAAGAGAAAAATAAGGCCTTTATTGTTCCCTAGGGACAGGTAGGTATCCAAGGATGAAGAAAGCTGGATGTGTGCACTGGTTATCTAGATCATGACTTTCATTCTCTAGTCTGTACTATAAACCAGATACCCATGGTCAAAGGAGACTTTGTAAATAGACCCATCTTAATAATTAAAAGTGGTAGTGTGCAGCTATCTCCTTTGAAGATTCAGGTTAAGGCGAGTTCCTTTAGCTTTCAGGAGAGGCCAAGGATGAGATGACACTGACATGATGAGATGGTCCATCTGAGATCAAGTGTAAAAGCAAAAAGAAGCTAGATTATCAAGTGAATGAGAAAGGAACTGGAACTCACTTCCTGTCCTTATACACATTCACCATTCACTCAATGGAAAAGTAATCAACTTCATGCAAAAAAATCAGCATTTTCCATTTTTCTAGTTTAAAGGTAAAATTCAATACTTAAGCACTAGAAAAACTGAGCTTATAGTGTACCATAAAGTTATTTAAAAGAATACTGTCGTTACTGAAATGGTAGCTCAAGCTTTTGCCACCTCTTTGAAACAGAAGAGCGGAGAGGACGCAGAGAGACAGAGAAGTATGTAACTCTGTTCTTACTGTGACATTCCTTATTCACATTTGCGTGGGGTTAAGTTTTAATTAAGCTCACCTACTTAATTCTATCCTCCTGTATAAGAACATGTGAGTAGGGGCAGGAAATGGGTGGTATGAGCTTTTGCAAGTTTTGATGGGCTAAGCATCATTCAGTTAAGATTCTGTGATTGAAAGGATCACTCTGAAAACTTACAGAAAAAAAGCCATATGAAAATCAGACAAGGCAAAGTGGGTTTATACAGTCTAGTAACAAGACTACCTGGAAAACTTGTGGAGTCAAATAAAAAACTAAAGTGGATTGCTTCTTTTTTTTTTCCTTATTCCATTCCATTCCATTTTGTAAAAACTGTGATAAATGTAGACAATGTACTCTCTTGTGGGTCATTTTTCAAAAGTCCCCAGATAAGCCCTTAAGTTGGGGTGGCCGTGAATATGAAATAGAAAGAAGATGAACTGAGTTTGGGGTTTCCTACCAAGAGCAGGCACGGCAAACTACAATGACTTTATTGGAGCGCTGCGAAGTTCTATTACCCAGTCATAAAAAGGACCCTTTCCAGTGCCTCCCTTTCAGCACTCTTCAATGACTGTTGTACCAATCAAGGAGTAAAGCTTTTTCTTAACAAGTCGGAATCCTGAGCTCAGGATCAGAGTTCGCCTGAGGCCAGAAGAGAAGCGACCTCGACTAAAGAAAAAATCCCTGAAGCTCGTCCATGAGCAGTTCTCCTGCTTAAACACCAGGGTAAGCTCAAAGGTGGGCACCACGCTAGAATCACACACAATCCTATCCAGCTTTTTACATACATTTTCAATTTCCAAGTTCACGTGCATAACGCAGCCCCGCAGGCCGCAGGGCTCGGTGGAGGAAAGCCGCAGGACGTCTTGAGCAATCCTCTGGGTCAGTTTCTCAGGAACAAGGACTTTCGAGCAACCGAGTTTGGTGTGCTTTGATTTGGACAGACAGTTCTCCAGCATTTTAACCAAGCTCTGGCAAGTCGTCTCCTCAAATATCACCTCGTTGAGGTTGGGTTCAGGAACAACATAATCCCAGTAGTCAAAATCTGTGGAAAATGGAAGTTTAAGATTAAAAAAAGAAAAATCCAGGAGCAGAAAAAAACACACTGAGATATAGCAACATTGTTTATTTCTTCTATCTGTTACAGCTACTTGTTCTAATATTTGTTTGGAAGTCAGCTGATCTCACTCTGCTGTTAACTCGCTGGGTAATAAAGCAAATCATTTAACCTGAGACTGAAAGTTCACCTATGAAATAAAGGTTTTGATAAATAAGGTGGGTAGGCTATAAACATTTTTTAAAAAATTTATATGTGTACACACACACACAAAATCTGACTACGCATCACAAATCTATTTATGGTTATCTTAGAACACTAGTGATTTTCTTTTCTTTCTTGCTCCCTGATTTGCTTATGGGGGTTTTCTAATTTTCTTTTACAGAGACTATGCATTAGTTCTGGAATGAAAATGTTAATAATTTTTCTTGACTAAGGATTATTACCTAACTCTAAGAATACATTCATTTATTATTGTAAAAAACAGAGTTTTTGCTGTTGTCCTTTAGTGATGAACTTAAAATGAACTTTGATGAGTTATATTAAACATCAATTAAATTTGTGTTTTCTTTGTAAGTCTTTACTGGAATAACCTGTAGATCCCAATTTTAGCTTCAACCTCTTCGATTAAAAATTGCTCAAAGAGAAGACCTCTGAGGTTCACAGGGATATTTATAACTGGCTGGGTAGTTTTTTGTAGCCAAACAAAACAAAATAGTCCTAGGAAAACAAAATTAGATTTGCTCAAAGGAAAGGAGATAGCTCTGCATTTGGTCACCTACGTTCCAAATTAATCCTACCACTTGGCAGGATGCCTCACCACACACAGTCAACTAAGCAGGCACAGGCAGATGCCCTGTGGGCTCCCCACCCTAAGCCTACTGCACTTCATTGGCTACTGCATTTTCCTCTCTCCACATCACGTATAAACTTAGATCATTGCTTTTTTTTTAAACTAATTGAAACAAATGCACTCCAAATTATAAGGCTCCATATTTTATCTATGTTGAAAATAGAGAATTTTAGAGCTCTGGCCTATAAAATTAGATCATCAACCACTTTGCCTTCTAAACGAGGAAGGCCCAAAGATCTTAAGCAATTGGTGTATGACTACAACTCCTGAGTGGCAGAGCAGTGTGTTACTTTAGAAACTCCTGTTTAAAATTGCAAATGACAATATGTCCAGCATCACTGCTCTTTTAAAGTTTTCCTTTTGGCCTTAAAAAATGAAATAATGGGTATATCCACAAATAGAATACTACTCAGAAACAAAAAGGAACACATACTGCTAGAAGCAACAGCATGGATCTCAAAATCATTAGGCTGTGGGAAAGGAACCAGATACAAAAGAGTACATATTACATGCTCCATCTGCATGCAACCCTAGAGGTGAAAGTAATCTATAGGGACAAAAAGCAGATCAGTGTTTCCCTGGGGACGGGAGAGGTAGAGTGGGGAATTGATGGCAAAGGGGTACATGGGACTTTGGGGGCAGAAGGTGATGGTAGTGGTTACACAGGTGAATACATTTGTTAAAACACACATAATTGTACACTTAAAATTCACCATAACTTCACAGCCATGTAGGGTAGGGACCTGTACACTTTTTAACCCCAAAGAGTCTATTAGCCGCAGACTAGATGGATGCAGCCCTTGGGATTTTATCTTTTGCTTCTTTTGTTTCTCACCATCATTTACAGAAGATGCTAAAAGTTTGGAAAGGAGTCTCTCAGATGGATTTTGTGGCACCTCCAACATTCAAGGAGGGGGTCGACACTGCACGCCCGCCAATCCCATCTATCCAAGGGCTGCGACCTTTGGAGGGAAGAGAGGTAGGCGGTTGAGAAACTCACCATTTAGTAGGTTCCCCGGGTGGAAGCCACGGTCCAGCAACTCCGAAATGCTAGCCGGGTTCTTACTGCTCAAACTGCCCGTTGCAACCATGGTCAACGGCTCTGTTTCCCTCGCGGGGCGGAACGGCCTTTCCGGGTCGCTAGAAAGAGGAGGCAAGAAGGACAGATTTGCAAAAGCAAGCAAGACGTGCAGAGGCTCCTACAATGCCCAGAGTCCCCGGAGCGAACAAGCCGAAGTATTCCTTTTCCAAAGGGGAGGAACCGGCCTTTGCAACTCAGGTTTACAAAACTCCGGGAGCGGAGACGCCTACAGTCACAACCTGAAACTAATTCAAAGTTAGCAAAACTTGGAGCCGGCTTGCCCCGCGGAGCTCACCCCTGTGCCCGGAGCACCGGAGCCCCCAGGCCCCGCTCCTCCCACCCAGGCTCACTTGCTGGGAGTTCGCCGGGGCCGACGCGCTAGCTGGCCAAAAAGCTGCGGGTAAACCGAGGCAGGCACCGTCTTCAGGAGGCCCCTCCCTCGGGGAACTTAGGGACCTGCGGACCCAAGCGGCAATCGGCACCCCGCTCGCCCCCAGCCCACCCCGCCCCAGCTCCACTAAGCTGCCTCGCCTTTGGGGCGGCGGGCGTTTTATAGGCCCAGCCTCCTCACCCTGCCCCGGCCCGCCCACCTGCACCGCCCCGCCCCGGCCCCGGGCCCCGCCTCTCCAGGGTCCGGTTGCAACCCAGCCCCGATAGTTCCAGCAGCCCTAGGCTAGCCGCAGGGAGTTTAGGCTAAGTTTGCGGTAGGGTTGACACCTGCTGTTTCCTGGGTGGGCTGCGGGTCCCCGTGAGTGCAATTCCGGGTGCACGACTCGCCCAAAACTGACCGCTCCCCTCCGCCACCAACCAGGATTCTTTGGTGCGACCCCTCCCCTAGCGTGCGCGCACACACTCACACTCCTGATGCCCTTGTTGACTTTGTGTCCCGGGCAGCGGGAAGCTTTCGGCCTTTTGTCTATTACCGTGACCTGAGGCTTTGCTCTGTCAGACTGACCACTTTGCTTAAATCTGTGTAGATGTTCAATGGGCATCATTTCTGCGCTTAGCTCTGGCCTCTCACCGAGTCAACTCTACTCCGCGTCCTGTCCCAGGGTCTCTGTATTCTTCTCTCCCGCACGCGGTCAGCTCTAGCTTGCCTTCCCGCATCCGAGGCTCTCCAGCCTCGGGTCTTCACTGCACCCCCAGCACCCTTCGTACTGCTTCATCTATGACTAATGCGTTTTCACCGCGAGAAAGGGTGAGCCTGGTACTCTTCTAATTAGACCTGGCTCCAGAGCGCCGGCAGCTTGAATGAAGGGGAGTTTGCCAAGAAACTAAACAAAAACATTAGTGGGATTTTAGCCGCTTCCACCACCCTCCCGGGCTCTGGGAGCAGTTGTCATTCGCAAAGGCAGCAGTTCCTGGCAAGCCCAGTTAGCGGGAGGAACTTGGTCTTGGGCGATCTTGAAGGGGCTCGGGGCAATGAAGATACAAGTACAGTGTTTTATGTCCTGTAATCCCTGTGAAGCTTGATGCGCAGTCCTGAACCTGAGCCCACAGAGGGACAGAAGAGCGGCTCAGGGTCAACAGGCTCGCCCAACCCTTGTTTGGCAAGAAGCCAAACATTATGTGTTCGTCCAATGTGCCTAAGCCACCCTGTTCCCGCTTTGGTGTGCCAGTAGAGATGATCTGGTCAGAGTGAGCTTTCCCCAAAGACGGTGGTGGGTCAGCAGAGGAGAGGAAGGGGATGCCTGGAGGGAGAAGAATTTCTACAAGTAGGGGCTTCTAGGGCTGGTTCCCAATCCTTTAGGATTCTGTGTACAAGGATCTGTAGGTTAGGGCCTCGAGAAGCAGTTTCAGCTGTCCAGGCTAAAAACTCTTAGTAAGAAAAACAACAACAGAAGGGGTAAGGAAGCTGTGATAAACAGATCAGTGGGAGGACACTGGGAGGCAGAGCAGCAGAAATTAAAAGCAGCTTGACAGTCCATTTTTAACTCAACTCAGGCAGCTGCACTGCCTGAAGGTCAGGGGAGCCAAAGAAGGAGATGTGATAGGCTGGTCTTTGAAAGCAGATTTCCACCTCTACTTCAACAATAGAAAAGGGGGAAATAAGCCCTTTTAAGCCAATTAAAAAGCAATTCCAGTGGCAAATGTGTTCAGGACCAATGGATGGTCAGTCGGGTATGGCAGCTGCCTGGCAGCTGGGGGTGGGGGGCAGGCCACAGAGCCTCCTTATTTGGGTGGCAGTGCTAGTGAGGCTGCCTCTTACCTGCATCCAAGGAGAGTTATTAGGATTAATATAGTAAGTGATCTGAACCTATACCAGTGAAGGAATTACCCATCTCAATTTCCTTAGGGTATTTAGGCATAACTCATAAACTAAGTAAACCAAAGGGCCAGAAAGATTATTGTAACTTCTAGAAAGTAGCAGTTTCTCTCGGCTCACCTGAGTAACTGAAGTTTTGCAAAGCCCTCGGGGATTTTACTGCAGAAAGTAATTTACTTATTATGAAAGACTTCGAATAATATCATTCTTTTTGACTGAATGGGCCTTGCTCTGAGGAATTACAGGGCATAAGTAATGACTGATATAGAAAATGTACCTGGGATAATTAGTGGAGATTGTCCTTTTTTATCTTCTTAAAAGGGTAAAAAAATCCTTTCTATCATTGGTTTGCATCTTTGCAGGGTTAAATAAACAGAGCTGATTTTTCAAAAGGAACTATAGGACAGAATTAGGAAAAACTAAGTGCCATAATAGTCTTGTCAAAAGATGACACACTTAGTCTATCAGAGTTTTTAATGTTGTGGATACAGTTAATTATTTGTAACCAAAAGTTCATCACATTGGTGTACCCCAGGTGTTTATCAGGTGCAGTGATGAAGTATGTTTCATGGCTGTACCCCTCTAATTATCCTCTCTAATTAATACTGTAAAGACAGTTTGTAAGGCTGCTTACTGGAAATAATAGTTGTATATGAAGAGAAAATCTAATTGATTAAATAATTTTATTGCCTTTCATACACCAATGTACTATAACAAGCTACCAAAACCATGAGCAAGGACTTTAACTTAAGCATGCTTGCTTTTCTATTACTATGATTTACTCATCCACCTTCCTGCAAAAAAGGGGAATAGCAGTAACAAGTGGCAACAGTATGTTCATCTGATGTATACACAAATAAGTTCCATGCTCCCTCATGTATAAATATAGTGTTTATAATATCATTGCTTACATAAGTGCAAATTCAGAATACCAGGGATTTTGCAAAAAACAAAAGACAATATGATGCTTTGGTATACTGTTATAAGAAATACTTGTGTCTTCTGCATTTGTGATTTAGAGTGTTGAATATTTATTACATGTTTTGCCAGCCATTTTTCTCTCTTTATCCAGTACGTGCTATTGTTCCTGAGCTCTTATTAATACATTTACATTCAGTGCATTGCTTATTTCATTTCATAAACTATGACACCAGAGGAAAAAATGACTGGGTTTCTTAATCTGTACAGTGGATTCAGGGAGGATTTACAGGATGTGGAAGTTGATCTGTACAATATCCAAGGTCCCTTAGCAAGCTTATAGGGTTGTTGTGAGGATTAAAAGAGAAACCCTTATAATCAATGCTAAATATTATCTCTTTTTTAATAAACAAATCTGAGATCTTTGAGTGCACACTGTCTTTGGCTTTCCTTGGTTGTGCTAAATTTGTAAATCTAATACTCATGTGAGTCTTAGAACAGGGCCTGGTACCTAGCAAGTACTTAATGAGTGATAGTTGTCCTGATATTGTAGTTTTCTGGTTCAGTGAAAGCTAGAGGGGCTAAATGGAGTTAGAGAAGTATTGCTAGAGTAGAACACAATTTATGGTCTTTCCTGTTTGCAGGAAATCTGGAAAATATTTGCCACTGGTTAGGAAAGACGTTTTTATTAGAATATGCATACGTGTGTTGGGAGCAGGAAGGAGAGCTCCCAATTATATGTAAGAAAATAATGTGGGTAAAAAGTTATCTTGGTTAATCTTTATTAATCTAGAAAATGGTTTTCTGGAAAAAAGTAAAATTTACAGACATTTAAAATCATTGACTGTAGAACCACCCAGTTGTGTCAAGATAGGTATGACATTCTGGCTGAGATACTTCATCATTATTTTGATTTGTCTTTGAAGATGTTCCACCCAATAAAATTTCCATTTGGTCATTAAGTATGCAGTACGAGTTATTCTATGGAATGTTAAGGGATTTTCCATTACATAAAGAACGTGGAGACTTATTTAGTGTAAGACCAAAAAATGTCCAGCATAAAATAGTATGTAATATCTGCTGCTGGCTAAAGACTGAGAGAATTTTCCAGTAGCAGAAGGCATTGCCTCTCTAAATTCAAGCAGAGAAATGGTTACCATAGTGACTTATCTCTTAAAATAGTTGTGTGATGTTTTCTCTTTCTAAACAATGCTATGTATTATCTCCTTTTAAATAAAGAAAGCTGATAAGTTTAAATGCACACAGTCTGCTTTTCCTTAATTATGCAAAGGTTTCTAATTCAGGTGCCTGCATAAGAGAATGTCAGCCAAGAACGTGGAGTAGGCCCTTAACAGTTTTCTAGGGATACATTTTGCAAGCTCCAAATCTGAGAATACCATAATGACATACCGTTTCTCTGGAATTCTTATGTGCAGGAAGATAAGAGGAAAATAAAGCTATGTGTTTATATAGGTGCTGCTCCTTCATTGTTCCCCCTTCCTGTGGCAGCCTGGTGTCTTATTCTGGGGGATGAGCTTTGCACAGCTTTTGTCATTCACACTTGTGTCCCAGAAAAATTACAGTTTGCTTCATGACATAAATTTGTGGGGTGGAGAGAATTAAATCCAAGAATGCCCAGTGTGGACTAGATGGGGGATTCTGCAGAGTAGTCTTTAGAATGGGTCTGATCCCCATTCTGCAGATGTCAAGCATATTAAGATTTAAAAGTTTGACAAAGTCACAGAGAGATTCCATTTTTTAATCTTTATGGGGTAGTAGTTAGATCTGTGGACTGTGGAGCCTAGGTGCGTACCCCAGCGATGACGCGAACTAGCTGTATAGACTTTGATAAGGTCCTTAATATCTCTGTGAATCCATTTCTGTCCTTAAAATGGGAATTGTAATAACTTTACCTTATGAAGGGCTTTTGTGGGGATTAAATGAGTTAATACACAATGTACTCAATAAATATCAGCCGTGATTATAATGGTGAATTTTGCTCTGATTTTTTTTTTTTTTGGAATGATTATAAAGGATTTTATTTTTGCTCTGATTTTGAAAAATCCCAATGCCCTGGTGATAGTGTTATGAAAAAGTAGCTTGGGGAGCATTACATGCATTCAAGGTGTGTATAAAAGTGTATCTTTGGTACACATTCATTCATTGGTTAGTTGACATCAGAAGTATTTATTGAATATTAATTATCTGCTAGGCGTGGGAAATGCATCAGAGTCCCTGTACCCAGAGAGTTTGTAGTTTAGAAAGAAATGTAGACAAATAAATACAAGATTACAATTAATAAGCTAAGTTAGGGGAGCTACAGGGTGCTATGGTGGCACAATGATATAAGCACTAATACATTCTGAAGGAGGACTTATAGCCTTGCTACTCACAGTGTTTCAAGGACCAGTAGCATGAACATCATTTAGGAGATTGTAAGAAATGCAGAACCTCAGTCCTCAATCCAACTGAAACAGAATCTGCTTTTTAAAAAGATTCCTAGGTGATTCAAGGGGGAAAGGGGGGGTGGGAGGAATTGGGAGATTGGGATGGACATATATACACTATTGATACTATGTATAAAATAGATAACTAATGAGAACATACTGTATAGCACAGGAACTCTACTTAATGCACTGTGGTGACCAAAATAGGAAGGAAATCCAAAAAAGAGGAGATAAGAAAACCATAATTCAAAAAACACATTCACCACAATGTTCATTGCAGCACTATTTACAATAGCCAGGACATGGAAGCAACCTATGTGTCCAACAAAAGAGGAATGGGTAAAGAAGATGTGGTACATATATACAATGGAATATTACTCAGCCATAAAAAGGAATGAAATTGGGTCATTTGTAGAGATGTGGATGGACTTAGAGGGTGTCATACAGAGTGAAGTAAATCAGAAAGAGAAAAGCAAATATCGTAGAGTAACACATATATGTGGAATCTAGAAAAATGGTATAGATGACCTTATTTGCAAAGCAGAAATAGAGACACAGATATAGAGAGTAAATGTATGGATACCAAGGGGGAAAGGGGTGGAGTGGGAGGAATTGGGAGACTGGGATTGACATATATACATTATTGATACTATATATAAAATGGAAAACTGATGGGAACATGCTGTATAGCACAGGGAACTCTACCTAATGCACTGTGGTAGCCTAGGTGGGAGGGGAGTCCAAAAGGGAGGGGATATCTGTGTATATGGCTGATTCATTTTGTTGTACAGTGAAGGCTAACACAACATTGTAAAGCAACCATACTCCAATAAAAATTAATTTTAAAAAAGAGGGGATATATGTATATGTATAGATGATTCATTTTGCTGTACAGTAGAAACTAACACAACATTGTAAAGCAACTATACCCCAATAAAAATTAATTTAAAAAAGTAAAAAAAAAATGAAAAGATCCCTAGGTGATTCATATTGTATGAGAAGCCCTGCTTTTAATTAAAGAGAATAAACAAAGCATTAAGACCATTTAGGCATTTGTAAAACCTTTTCTGGGCCAATTAATAAAAAATATTTATTGAGTTCCTACTATATATAGGGCCTAGTCTTGATGAAAGTTGGTTCCCAGCTGGGCAAGTGTCTGTGGATTCTCCATAGCTCCCATCAGCCATCATGGCCTTGGGCTTGGCTCATAAAACCATGCAAAGCTATGTGAAAACAGTCTGGCTTCCTGAGAAGACTATTATAGAAAAATAAAATCGTGTTTAATAAACTTGAGACACTATCAAACTGTAAGTTGTTTTTAACCTTGATGAAATGGAAGCCAGTTAATGTAACATAAAGAATGGGCTTACATTGCAAAATGTATTTAAAATGATTGGTCTGTGGAACGTTGTATTTGGAAACAAAAAATTTGGAAGGAAGGGAGTAGTGCAGAAAGATATATGTCTTATTACTTCCGAATGTACTGGAGAGGATAAATACAATTATGCAAGTAGTCATCTCTTGTTCTATAATCATATCATAAAATATATTTTAAAACATTGACTTGGCTTTCTGAAATATTGTGCTGTGATTGAGAACTATTTTATTAAGTGATATATAGTAATAGAGGCTCCAAATCATAAATTGCTGAAGCAGCCTTTCAGGAGATGTCAATATAGCTTTATACACACTGAAGTGCATTCAGTTGTGTGACGTTACTGATGCATCGTATCAAGTTGAGCAACAAATGGCACATAGCAAATTATTTATAGCAATACATAATTACCTTGGAAGTAGGTTTAGATGTCCATATGCTAAAGGCAAAACAGTGCTTACCTCCGTATACGGAGTGGAGAAGAATACCTAAATGATTTGACTAAAGGCTGCGACTCAATCAGACTAGCCTTCAAATTCTGGCTCTGCCCCAAGTAGGCATCGTGAATTTAACTTAAATCCTTTGAATCTCAGCTTCCTCACCTGTAGTATAGAAGAGTCAATGAAACAACGTATGTTAAGTTTCTGGCAACACAACTTGTACATATGGAGAGCTCAGTCAAAGGTGGCCATTTTAAACACACATGGTTTATACAAGTTTGCTCATCTAAGTGCACATTCTATTGCAGTAAATAATTTGTCATGTACTGTGTTGCGTTTTTCAGGATGTAGATTTTACTTTGCACGTAGTGGATAATAAAGAGTGCACTAGCTAGAGAATTAGGAGACCTGCCCCACATACAGCTTTTACACTGCCTTGGTCTCTGACCTGGGGAGAGGATGAGTCAGCAGAATCTCCTGGAAGTATTGAGAAACTAAAAAGACATTCACCCAGGCTGGAGGAGGAGAGACTTATCTATGGATTTCAGAGCAATAGAAACTGAGGTCTGGCTTTTTGGCAGTGTCTAGGAGGTAGCAAGACGAATGTGGGAAAGATTAAGATAAATTCTCAGAGGAGGGACTTCTGAAGCCAAGGACAAATGTGCAAAGTATAGTTTTGAAAGATCTTGATCATCCTTGTCAGGGGTCGTAGAGGTTTGGGTACCCACCAATAAAGTATGAGAATTCCTGTTTCCTCATAGTCTCTCCAACACTTGTTCATTCATTTCACAACTATTTTAAGCATTTAGCATGCCTTTTTATACAGTTTTAACACGCTCTGGAAACCTATTGGCTAGGAGTTGTAATTTCTCTCATTCAAGGTAGGAAAGATATTATCCTAATTTTGAAAAGGGAGAAACTGTAAATGGAAAGTATTAATCATAATTTTCAGGAAAAACTAGAGGTATACCATAGTTTTCCTGATTCACACTTCTGGAAAAAGCATTGGGGCTATATCTACAATGATTATTATAACTTCACTAATTGATCAGTTCACTCAACAAAAGTATTATTTTTTTTCCACAACTCTATTTGTATTAAATTGTCAATCAGATGCTTTTTGGTTATGTGAGGACATTGCTGTGTTTATTGAGGCCAAAGGCCCTTTATTTCTGTTAAGGAGAGAATCTGCATCAGAGAAGAGAAAAACATCTTTTTAAACATAAAACTTACAAATCACCTGTAACTTTACTTTAATGTTCAAATAATCCAATAAAATTTCCCTCTTTTAACCACTGCAAAGTCATAACTTTATTACAGCTCACAGCAGAATATTCAGTTAAATACAATTCAGTACATCAGATGTCTGTGGATGTTACTATTAAGTACAGAAGAGAACACGGGTTCAAGTGCAGCTTTGAGAAGGTTCTAGATCTGCTTGTCTAATTTGATAGCCACTGCACATATGTTGCTATCGAGCACTTTAAAATGTGACTAGCCCAAAGGGAGATGTATAAAATACACATCAGATTTCAAAGACGTAATAGAATGTAAAGAATGCAAAACATCTCATTAATAATTATATTGGTTACATGTTGAAATGGTAAGATTTTGATATATTGGGTTAAAGAAAATATAGTACTAAAATTAATTTCACCTACTTCTTCCTAGAATTTTTTTAACATGGCTACTAGAAAATTTAAAATGTTGTATGTGGCTTGCTGTCTTGGCTCACCTTAAGTAATATAGGATGATGCTATTCTAAATCTTTTCACTTCACCTTAAAAAAGGAAGCCTAGTAGCTTCTTTGCATATAATTAGGGTTTGAAAATTCTGTTTTAAATTAAAGTATAGTTAATTTACAATATTGTGTTAGTTTCAGGTGTACAGCAAAGTGATTCGGTTATACATATGTTTATGTTTATATTCTTTTTTTTGAGGGTTTGAAAATTCTTAAAAGTGTACTCGGTAAATGGTAACTGTTAATTTTGGGGGCCAGGTTTATTGAGGTATACTTTAAATACATTAAGATCCACACTTTTTAGTGTAGAGTTCTTTGAATTTTAAACAGCTCTTACTGTCATGTAACTACTATTACCACCACAGTCAACACAAACAGCAGTTACAGCACCACAGAATATTACCTTGTGCATATTTGTAGTCAGCCTCTTCCCTTAGACCCAGCCCTAGGCGAACATGTTATACAAAAGGGGTCACACAGTCTGTAGACTTTTGAGTCTTGTTTCTTTCACTTAGCATAATGCATTTGAGATTCATCCAAGTTGTTGTATTGGTGGTTCTTTCCTTTTCATTTCTGAGTACTATCCTATAGCATAGATGTACCATACTTTGTCTACCCAATTGCCAGGTGAAGAACATTTGGGTTGTTTCCAGTTTTTGATGATTATGAGCAAACCCAGTGTATATATTTGCTTACCAATTTGTGTATGAACATACATTCATACACAGATGGATAAGTACCAAGAGAATGGAATTGCTGAGCCATATGGTTTGTTTAATTTTATAAGAAGTTGCCAAAATGTTTCCCCAAATGGTTCCATTGTGCATTTCGCCCCCAGCAGTGTATGAATATTCCATATGTGCCACATCTTTGCCAGAATGTGATACTGTCATCCCTCTGCTTTTTTTTTTTAATTTTAGTCCTTCTAATAGGAGTGTAATAGTATCTCATTGTGGTATTAATTTTTATTTCCTCCATGACTCATTTTGTTCAACATCTTTTCATAATCTTATTTGCCATCTGGATATCTTTTTTTTTTTTTTTTGCGATACGCGGGCCTCTCACTGTTGTGGCCTCTCCCACCGCGGGGCACAGGCTCCGGACGCGCAGGCCCAGTGGCCATGGCTCACGCGGCACGTGGGATCCTCCCAGACCGGGGCATGAACCCGTGTCCCCTGCATCGGCAGGCGGACTCTCAACTACTGCGCCACCGGGGAAGCCCCATCTGTATGTCTTATTTGGTGAAATATATATTTAAATCTTTTGCCCATGTATTTTTATTGGAGTTTTTCAGGCTTGAGAGTTCTTTATTATTATTGAGAGCTTGAGTGTTCTTATTATTGAGAATTGAGAGTTCTTTCTGAATTCCAGATACAAGTTCACTATCAGATAGATGTTTTGCAAACATTTTCTACCAGTCTGAGGTTTGTGTTTTTATTTTCTTAACAGTGTGTTTTGAAGAAAAGTTTTAAATTATTATAATGTCCAATTTGTCAATATTTTTATGAGTCATATTTTTTGTGTCATATCTAAAAATTTCTGCATAACTCAAGATTACAAATATTTTTCTCATGTTTTCTTCTAGAAATTTTATAGTTTTACATTTACATATATGATCTAATTTGAGCTACTTTTTGTATATGATATAAGGTGTGGGTTGAAATTCTTTCTTACTTTTTTGCATTTAGATGTCCAATTGTTCTAATGCCATTTGTTGAAAAATTACAGTTTCTCAATGGTTTGCCTTTGCATCTTTATGAAAAATCAATTGACAATATACATGTCACTTTATTTTTGGTATTTATTGTATTCTATTAATGTATATGTCTGTCCTTTCACCAATATCAGAAGTCTTGAAATCAGGTAGTGTGAGTGTTCTAAATTTGTTCTCTTTCAAAATTATTTTGGCTTTCTAGTTCCTTTCTGTCTTCATATGAATTTAGAATCAGCTTATTAATTTCAAAAGAAACTGTCTTCTGGGATCTGATTAGAAATGCATTGAATCCAGCTCAATTTGGAGAAATTTGTATCTCAACTTTATTGAGTTTTCCAATAATAAACATAATATAAACTCTCCATTTAATTAGGTCTTTGATTTCTTATTTTAGACATTTGTAGTTTTCAGCATACAGAAACTGCATATATTTTGTTAGATTTATACCTATTGCATTTTTTATGCTATTTAAAAATTTCAGGTTCCAGTTGTTCTTTGCTAGCATATGGAAATACAGAAATGCTATAAAAAATACAGAAATACGAGATATGAGAAAATTGATCTGTTCTTTAACCATTGCTGAAATTACTTATTAGTTCTACTAACTTTTAAATAAATTCTTTGGGATTTTCTCCACAGGCAATTATGCTGTCTGCAAATAAAGACAGTTTTATTGCATTCATTCCAATCTATATGCTTTTATTTTATTTCTTTATTTTTCCTTTATTGCACTGAGAAGAACCTCAGGTAAGATGTTGAATGTGAGTGGTGAGAGAGGATATACTTGCCTTCCTCTCACTCTCAGAGGGAAGTATTCAGTCTTTCATTATTAACTGTGAGGTTAGCTGTAGACATTTCAGAGCTGCTCTCTATCACACTGAGGAAATTCTCTACTATTCCTTGTTTGCTAAAAGCTTTTATCATGAATGGATGTTAAATTTTGTCAAATATTTTTCTACGTCTTTTGGGATGGTTATATGATTTCCTGCTTTAATCTGTTGATATGGTGAATTATGTCTATGTATTTCAGAATGTTGAACCAGTCTTACCTTTCCTTATGATGTATTATCGTTCTCCTGTTCTTGGATTCAATTTGCTAGTATTTTGCTAAGAGATTTTGCTTCAATTTCATGAGGGATGTTTTCTGGAGTTTCCTTTTTTTCTTTCTTGTACTATCTTTGTCCAGTTTGACTATCAGAATAATATTGGCCTTATTAAATGATTCATATAGTGCTTTCTCCTCTTGTATTTTCTGGAAGAGTTTGTGTAGAATTGGTGTTCTTTTTTAGTTTCATTTAAAATATCACATCCTTGGAGAAGACTTTCCTAACACTTGAATCTAAATTAGGTTATTAACTAAACCTAATTTCCTAACACTTGAATCTAAATTAGGTTAATAACTCTGTTATTAACTCCATTGGTGTCATTTTTCTTTATAGATTTTTTGCGGTACGTGGGCCTCTCACTGTTGTGGCCTTTCCTTTTGCGGAGCACAGGCTCCAGACGCGCAGGCTCAGGGGCCATGGCTCACGGGCCTAGCCGCTCCGCGGCATGTGGAATCTTCCCAGACCGGGGCACGAACCTGTGTCCCCTGCATCGGCAGGCGGACTCTCAACCACTGTGCCACCAGGGAAGCCCCTTCTTTATAGATTTTATCATAATTTATAATTATACATTTATTGGAGGTTTATTTCTTTAATGCCAGCATTCTCTTCTAAGAGGCCAGGCCCATGTCTGTGTGCTGTTCACCTTTACATGCCCATTGTTTAGCATGGTACCTGACACCTAATAGATATTTAATAAATATTGGCTGAATAAATACATGAATCCCTAGGATTTAATGAATGTCATTATTCATTATTCATCATACAGTTGTGAGCATTATACCTATAATCACTTACTATGTGTTTGTGCAAACTTCCTACAATGAACAGGAAAACACTTCAGACACCTCTTAATGGGTATTAAAAAAACATAGTATTTAACAGAATTAGATAATTGCAAACATAATGACTTACAATGTGGAGTTAGTATTTCCATGAATAACCTTATAATGTGAATGAACAAACTAAAATTTTGAGAAAAGTTAGAACTTACCTAGCCTTAGCATGAAACAAAGAGATTTTAGTAAAAATAAAATGGTATTTTACTTAGCTTTTACAGATTAAATATAATAAATTTAAATAAAGAATTCAATGTTATATATTTTCCTTTTTTTTTAAGTAAAATCAGCTAAATATACTTTGGTAAGCAAATAGGAAGTTAGAGCAGTAAGCTACATACAGAGCATACGGTCCAGATACTGGGGTATAGAAGCAGCCTTATCTGCTGAGGTTTACAGAGGAAAAAGTCCAAGGAAGCTTTTACAATTCTAGTGGCTTCCATTTTAACTAATTTTTCAACTTGTTCCGAGTTAAACAACTGCTATAAATCTATTTCTTCCAGCAGCAATAGTATTTTTGGGGGGTGGAAGACAAGTGATGCCTCTGAGCAGCCACTTAAACATGTAGAAGAAACCATAAATATGTTCAAAATCAAACCAAAAACACAATTTAAATTCAAGCAGCTGTGAGTTTCCCTTGCCAGTCCACTTTCATTCATTTGTTCTTTCTTTGCTTGATGGGGGATGGGGGTAATATGGGGAGCAGCGTAGATATAGAACTTTTCATGGAGCTTACAGTTTAGTGGGAGAATCCAGACCGTACATAGGAAATAGCAGCAGGTGATGTGAAGTCCTTTGATAAGGGACACAGTACAGACAGGAGGAATATTAACCTAGTTAGGGATGCAGTTATTTGATTTCCTCTTTGAACTGATATTTGAAAGATATGTAGGAACTAAGTATATGAAAGGGAATGAGGAGTGGAATAAGTGTTCTAGGCAGAGGAATTAATACTATTGAAAGCAACCAATATTTAGTGGGCACTTCCTAAGTGTTCCACATGAACAATTTCTTGTGATCTTTACAATGACCCTATGAATTGGGTGGTGTTATTCCCAATTTTAGGGCTAAGGATGAGGAATGAGGGACACAGAGAGTTTAGAAACTTGCCTTAAGTTACACAGGTAGTAAGTGATAGAGCTAGGATTTGTATAGTGTTACTCTGTGTATGATTGGTTGCAAGAATAACTGGGGTATGTAACGCTGATGGAGGGAGGTTGTAGGTGGGGGAAGTGGGAGAATAAGCGGTGTCAGGAGTGAGATTGGGAAGGATGGAGGTAAGGATCTGGTTCTGAGGAAGGGTCTTGCAAGCCATGTAAAGGAACAAATTGAGTATCACTTCAGTGTTAGCCGTTTGCTCCCACAATTTACATTCCTACCTGAGCTCTTTCACCTTACTTGGTGTAGTGAAGAATATGGTCCTGACTCAGGTGACATGACTTAAACATGACAAAGACTACAATTTAGTGGAAAATCATTTTGCTTGAGGAGAATTTTTCCACCCCTGAGCCAAATAATCAGGGAAAGCTTCCTTACGTGAATTTACAGCTTCCTAACAAACTGTTCATTGTCTATAGTTTTTTTGTTTGTTTTTTTACTGAAATACATTTATTTTATTCTTGTCTTTGGGTCAGAATAATTTATTAAGAATTATTACTTTATATGCTGCTATGACACAGTGAAGTGCCCTATTCTATTGTAAGGGTATATCACAAATGATTTGTTATGAAATCTCAAGTATTACATTTTATGAACATTTTAATTAAATAAAATAAATTAACTCAGATTCAAAATTTTTCTTACATATAACCATTACAATTCTTCTTTATGAGTGGGAGAGGAAGGAGGGTTATTTTTATCATGCATCCATTGTGTAAGGAGGGGTTTTGTGTATGTAAATGACAT
This sequence comes from Lipotes vexillifer, assembly GCF_000442215.2. Lineage (NCBI taxonomy): Eukaryota > Metazoa > Chordata > Mammalia > Artiodactyla > Lipotidae > Lipotes > Lipotes vexillifer. The sequence goes on from NW_006790551.1 coordinate 3,669,437, forward strand.
CTGTTGAGCATATCAATGTGAATAATCAATTGGCAGGAAGCATGGTGGTCTTGGGAGTCTCTCCTTTAACTCAGGCATGAGCTAGTGGCCACGGGAGGCTGTGTTCTTAATCCTAGCCAACCATCTTACACCAAAGGAGCCAGGAAAGACAGTAGAGTTGCTCAACATCAATATATGACAGCTGTAGGGAAAACAGAGTAAGCACA
>NW_006790551.1:3669652-3709481 GCF_000442215.2 Lipotes vexillifer
AGCACACGTGTCTTCAATGGTGGGTCAGTTGTGAACTCTTTAAAAACATTAGAAAGGCATGTAGATAAAAACTTAGAACTCCTTATTAGGAAGATCTTGCTCCGAATTTAGTTCTACATCAACATATTTTCAGAACATTGGGCTCATAGCTCAACATTTTTCTGAGTGGAACTGGGAATGTTTACTGACCAGCAGGATAACCTAAACTCCAATCCTTTTCTTGCTTTTGCAGCAGCAGATCAGAGATTTTATAGACCTGCATGATTATTAGATTTGCATGATTCTACTGCCTCTCATTAATAACATTTTAGATTATGCATTGCTTATAAAATGTGTCTTAGAAGATGACTTTGTATATCTACCTTTTAAAAAATAAACATACTTCAGATGGAGATTTTTCATGGGATGAAAGCTTCTTTAGACTACTTCAAAGAATTATTGCAGTAGGCCCCTCTGGAAGGAAATGGAATTCTTGTCTTTGTGTTGGCTTGAGTCCCTGCTCTGAAGTCCTGACCTTTGTCCTGGGAATGCAGTAAATTCTAATTTTTGGTTTGCTGATTCAGGGGTAAGAAAAAAAAAAAATCTCCTGTAGTCCCAATGTAATTGTCAACCCCCTTAAATCTGGAAAAAAAGGAGAAGAAAATGTACTTTATGGAATCCTGTAAAGTGACTTCACTTTGGACAAGGAGAAAAAGAAGGAAGCCTCCTTTTATGCATTAGGCTTTCATTTAGTTCCAGGGCTTGTGAAGGGGACACAAAAGTGAAGGCAGCATGATACCAATTGAGCTGACACATGCATTCCCTTATGCACTACAGTTGCCATTTAAAAACATTAAAAGCAAAAAGTCAAAAAAAAAAAATCAATGATTGACAGTCTAACAGGACTAGTTGACTCAGCAACTAGGGCACCAATTTGCCTCATTTCTGGAAGAAATCCAGTGCTTGATAATTAGAGATTTTCTAGAAATTGAATTGGTAAAAGTAGGTCAGTCCCCTTGGACTTTGGTTCCTCTTCTAGCAGGGGAGCCTTGGTCTGACATAGCACGACTGGTCTCCTCACACATACCTTGAAGTCCATGAGAAGCGGAAGAGTTGGCCAATACTATTGGCTGGTACTTCATTGTGGGATAAAGAGACCTGGCCAATCATTTCCTTGCATATGGCGACATTCTCAAACAAATACCTTGTATCTGGACAAGGAGAGCCCTTGGTAAAACTGTAAAGTAGGGGATTTTATCTTCAGTGACCCTTCCTCTCCATGCAACGTGACCACATTTTATTCATTTCCACCCAGATCCCACAGCACAGTTGGGCTTTCCTAGATGCTTAGCCGAAAGCCCTGGCTTCTTCATTGTAGGTCAAATTTGCCTTCCTCTGTGATGCCTCATGCTCCAGGCCTTTCCCATGTCCTTTAATCCCCCTTCAAAAACTACCTGGATTAGTTCTAATCACTAAGTGCTCTTATTTTTAGGCAATAATGGATGGTCACCACCCATGGGATATTCTGTAATTCCTTTTAATACATTAGATTGCTTATATTTTTATCTCTCTTGGATAATATAATGTCTCAGTCTAGTTAAAAAGGTAAAAAATTAGGACATTTCAACAGACGAGTGGGAAGGGCCTTTACAGGCCATTTATTCCACATTCTTTCAATAATTGCCTACTCCACAAATACCTAGAATTCATTTTGTGGATATGTTTATGTTTCTTTTTTCTTCAAGACAGTTTTCAGCAACTATAACTTAAGCAGTCTGGAAGTTTTCAAAATAAAGAATAAAGGAAAAAAATATATTACCTTTACATGTATTCCAAATAAGTCTTCAGGACTGGAAGAGTCCCAGAAGCTACATACATTTTGTCTATTCATCTTAGTGGCCATTAAGACATAATCTAGTCTAATTGTCTGATTTAAAAAGCTGGGAACAAAGATAAAGGGAAAGGAAGTATTTATAAGGTCACAGAGATTGATTCCTGGCAGAATGGGAACCAGAACCCAAGTTTTTTTTTTGTTTTTGTTTGTTTGTTTGTTTTGCGGTCCGCGGGCCTCTCACTGTTGTGGCCTCTCCCGTTGCGGAGCGCAGGCTCTGGACGCGCAGGCTCAGCGGCCATGGTTCACGGGCCCAGTCGCTCCGCGGCATGTGGGATCTTCCCGGACCGGGGCACGAACCCGCGTCCCCTACATCAGCAGGCGAACTCTCAACCGCTGCACCACCAGGGAAGCCCAGAGCCCAAGTTTTCATATAATCTACATGATATATTTTATTTCAATAAAGATCAATAGCTTTAAATATTTATTATAAACATTGGGACTTTGTGTGTCCTATTATAAAGATAATTTTTTTCAACATCATTCCCTCCCATTCCTCCTCCTAAGCTACATCTCTAATTTCCTTTTAAATCTAACTCAAATTCATCTTCCTGGAAAAAAAATGCATGTGATTATATTACTCCAAACTTATTGTACTTGACATTGCATCAGCCTTTAGGAAAACATTTTCAGTATGTTTAACTTTAGCAGGCATTCATTTATTTAAAAAGAAAGCTACTGTGTCTAGTTTGTTTGTCTGATTTTCCCCATAAATAAGCATTTTCTCTTTTCACTCCATAGCACCCAAAGAATGCTCTGAAATGCTGATGCCAGTACTTTGATTTCTCTCCTTTTCCCATTCTGTTTCCTCTGCCTTCTTTCTTCTGGGCCACTGTAGTCTGGAAGCAGAAGGTGTAGTGGAGATTAAGCCAAACATTCTCAGGGCTGACTGCAATTGAAAGCAACTTCAGCTGGTCTTTTGGAGGATGTGGCCTAAGGGAGACTGGTATCTTTTTACTTATAGCATATTCAAAGCCAAAACTCTGTAAGCAAATAGTCTGGAGGTATGGAAAGCTGGTTGTAAGGGGAAAAAAAGCACAAGATATTTTCAAGTATGGAGGAAACAGTATCCAATTTAGATCAACCTCCTGTCTCTGCTTTTTATATCCTTGATGTGAATTCAGGAAAATGAGCTCCCAGTTTAATTGTGCTGCGGGTGTGAGCCTGTGGAGCTGAGTGTTTAGAGATCTCATAAATTTTTGCACTTTAAATGATCCCTATAATGCCCTGAAAGAATGAAGCCTTCCTGGAAAATCTCAAACTTGCTCCCTGGGAGTTTATTTCTCCCTGGTGGAATCTGATTCACCATGATATTTATAGTGGATGTTTTGATTTTGTGCTGGTGCCTTGAGCTCACAGTGCATTTTTTCTAGACAGTGTTGTCATGAAATGTGACTTGAAAAACTATTTAAAGGCTAAAGCAGCCTTTTAAAAAACATTCTTTTAGGCACGAATCAAGATTGAAGGCTAAACCATTTCTTAATACCTCTCTCTACCCCTCCCTGTTTCTGCTGGACTCTGACGAGAATTTTGATGCCTATGAACTATTTGAAAAAACATCAGAACGAATGGGATACAGCATCTCACTCCCATATTACACCCTAGCTGAGGGTGTAAATTTTAGCCTCTTTCTTAGAGTTATCGGAAGTGAAAGTGGGTCTGATTTAAATCTATTATTGAAGGATTCTATAGTTTTCGGGTGCTTGTCATTGGGGAGCCCCTTTACCCTCACTTCTGAGATAAACAGGGTGTGAGAATCGTTGTGTAACAAAGGAGGTTCTCTGTTCTTTTTCCTCCTCTTTCCTTCTATTTCCTCCGGTGGAGGTATAATGGTGCTTTTGCTAACAGTGCTCAGAAATTATGTTCTGAAAGGTGATCAATATTAGCAAGATGAACTTGTTTCCTTTCTTTACATCTGTTTTTTGTAGATGCTTTGTTATGAAGAGTGACGATCTAAACTTCTGCAATGGCCAGTAAAGATCACCAGGTTTTCAGGACAAATCCAGGAATGGTGGCCAGTGTGAAACTGAGAAGCATCCAGGATGGAGCTGAGACCTTGTGGGGAGATCAGGGGTTGAAAAGGCTGATGTGGAATAAGGAGGGAGAAAAGAAGAGGGAGGGAGACCAGAGAGGAGAGCACTGTAGGACTTACCCCAGTGCTTTAGAACGGGCAATTTTACCCCACTTTCATTTGGTTAACATTCGGCCATTTCTGGAGTCATATTTGGCTACTGCAACTTGGGGCTAGGTAATACTGGTGTCTAGTGAGTAAAACCAGATGCCGCTAACCACCCTATGACATATGGGACAGGCCCCCAGCGGAGACTCATCCGGCCCAAAATAGTGCTGTGGCTGAGAAACCTGCTCTAAACCATGAGAAGGGACTCAGTGGGAAGAGTGCTGTTTTGCAGCCCCCACTGCACATCCGTGCATGCCTGGCTGACAGCAGGTTGCTTCTTCCTGATAACGTATTGTGGGCATAGCTGAGGGTTCACATTAGGGTTCCTCCCCCACCATTCCTTACCTAGCTGAGACTCTGTCAGCATACACATATGTTCCCTTCTCCCCTCGGCATGTTAAGTCTCTTCAATCTTCCTTTGTTATATTGTACCTTTAGCACTTCCACCTCTGGCCCTTTGCCTATCTCATCAGCAGAGAAATACTCGTTAGGAGGTTCTCCTTTAATCACTTATTTGTTCATTTCTCCAACGAATTTATTGAGGGCCTGCTGTGTACAAAGCATCCTTATAGATTCTTTGCATACATCAGTACATCAGTGAACAAACCAAGACTGCTTGTGGAGGTTACCTTCTAGCAAGGAAGACAGACAATAAACAGTCAGTAAGTAATAGATAAAAGAGATAATATGTTAAAAATTGTTAAGCACTTTGTTAAAAGAAAGAAAAGAACAAGGTAAGGCGGTGAAGGTAGGGCCAGCTGTGTGTGGTATTGGCCGGCAGAGGGAGGGAAGACCTCATCGGCAAAGTGCCAGTGGGTGCAGGGGGTAGGCAGGGAGGGACTGGTCACGGGCATTCTTGTTTTCCTTCCAAATGCTAACCTTTGGTCAAAGGAGCTCCAAATGCAGTGACAAGTCCAATAATCCTGAGTGCAACCAGCAAAGTTTCTTCCAAGGAAGACTGAATCCAGGAGCAAGGTTTTAGAAATTTTGCCAATCCAATTTATGAACTGGTTCAGTGGCCTTAAGCTTAAAATGTAGGTCATCTGGAAGCCCAGGAGTTGAGTTATGGTTCAATAATTTCTTGAGGCCTCCACGATGTTACTGATAATGAATGAAGGCTGCTTTCCAAAAAAAGATGGTTATTCGCCAGCACAGTATCTGCTATCACTCTTGCTATGCAGTCATAAATAGCACACTTTGTAACTGTAAGCCATGTATCCTTCGTTAAGTCACTCAGTTCAGAGAGATTTTCAAATACCTATAAAGTAGTGCACTGTGTACAAAGATGTGGAAGGCAGAGTCCTGAAACTTAGAGATCTCACATCTAGAAGAGGTGGACTTGGGTCACACTTCTTTCTAGTGTGTAGTTAAGTGTGATCAAGACAAAAATCAAATGTCATAAATATACAGATGACCAAGAAAAAGAAATTACAACCAAAGGTGCAGAGGGGGCTCCCAGGAGAAGACAGCATTTGAATAAGTCTTACTGGACGAGTATGGTTGAAATAGACAGAAAGTGGAAGCGGGGGGATGGATATCCCCAGAACTAGAACGAGTAAGAACAAAGCAGCAGGGCTGGGAGGCTGACAAAAAGTGTTTAGGAAGCTATAGAGTAAGTGTGCATTCTTTGGTCCCAAGCAGGTCTTTGCAAAAAGGATTGCTTAAAGCTGTCAAGAGCCAATGTATTTAGACCATAGATCCCGAACAACTAAGTTCTCTCACCCTCTTCTCAGTTCTGAAATGTGGGGCAGCACATCGATAAGGTGATGGCACTACTTTGGAAGGGCTAGATTTTCTTCATAATATTTTTCTAATTTGTATTTACATTTTTCACTTGAAAATCCTTGTCCAATTGAAAGACTTCACCAGCCTAAAACCCCCATTCCAAGGCACTCGTGTTTGTTATGAAGTCAGTAAGGCTACAGTTCAGTGAACCGTCCCCATTTAAAAATTTTCTGCTCAAAATTTCTCCTCCTGGATATTGTTCATTATCAATATCATCACTATTCTACCATACAACTGTGTTGATCTTGTCTGTCTTTTCAGTGTTAAGATTTACAGTAACTGTTTAAAGAGGAAATTATATATTAACTTAAAAGACCATTAACTAAGGTCCAATCAGGCAATATTTTGAAATTTTGGTAACCTAATTTTGGCAATGTAGTATTCAAGACACTATACATGAAGCAAAATATATGCCCCCCAATCCAAATGGAATCCATTACCCTGCCTGCCCCATAGCTGTAAATAAGCCTTTTGGGAAGTCATGCGTATCACAATAGACCTCATCTTCAGGAATTGAGTTATTTAATCAGAGTGACTATTTATTGAGATTTCAGCCACTTTACTTGCCCCCCACCTTTTTTAAGCATTGCTACCTTATTTAATTCTGGCAGCAACTATGTGAGGTAGGGATTACAATTGTGACCATGTTACAGATGGAGAAACTGGGGCTCAGAGAGGTTAAGTAACCTGTTTATGGGCCTAGTGAAGGAATGGATGCAGGCTCTTTGAAGCCCTGTTTCTTGGAAAAGACACTTTGGAAGAATACGACCTTCTTGCTTACCCTGTGGGAAGCTGAGACAATGTTAGCAAAGAATCATATTCTTGCATCCCTACATAGAAGTGGGATGCTCCGGTTTTCAGAGAGGTAGCTTCTTTCTTTTAAGTGAAAAGATTTGCTTTTCATGTTGGTTGGTGTTTTTCAGAATACCCAGGATTACATTTAGGTCATCCTTGAGGGGTGATGGATGAGAGAAGAATTTTAAAGGTTTTGATGTAAGGAGGCGAAAAAAAAGAAGCAGAATTAGGTTTCTGGACATCTAGATCTTACCAGCACTTACTCCACACTTTTTTTTAATAGCACTTGCCATATTGTATTTTAAGTTTTCAGTTTATGTGGGACTCCTTCCCCTTACCTCTAGGCAGTGAGTTTCTTAAGGATAGGGACTATGTCTTCCTCAGTTCTGTGTCACCAGACTCCACGTTGTCCAAACAATGTCTGGGAAGTCATAAGCATTCAATAAACACCCCAAGAACTGATGGTTGACCTGATTGGTTGTGTGCTTTGGTTTTTAGAAAGAACAGATTTGGGGACTTCCCTGGTGGTCCAGTGGTTAAGACTTCGCCTTCCAATGCAGGGGGTGTGGGTTTGATCCCTGGTCGGGGAGCTAAGATCCCACGTCTCGTGGCCAAAAAACCAAAACATAGAACAGAAGCAATATTGTAACAAATTCAATAAAGACTTTAAAAAAAATAAAATCTTAAAAAAAATAAAAAGATTTCCCAGGCCTCCCAAATTTGCAAATTTTTTGGCAGTTGAATTATTAGCGAACTTTACATTTTACAGTCCTAGCCTCACCTAAAGTCATGGACAGAGATTCCTTCTCCTTCTGTTGCTCCGTGCTGACCTGTGTAATTTTAGGTCAGTATGAAGGATTAATGGTGAGAGCACCTTTTAAATAAGTTATTATTTTTTTTCTAAAGGTAGGTGGAAATGAGGGTTTTTTAAAAAGTGGCATCATCACTGTAAAATATTCATTTCCCAATCTATACTTAGATTGTCTATACAGTAATTTTGTACTTGACTAAGCACTTGCATAGAAAATAAGAAGGACATTTTCCCTCAGTGTAAATTTGCTGAAGTGTGATAAGCTGCTACTTCATCTTTTCCCTTAAAAGCTTTTTATTTTTCCTGTTTCTAGTCAAGCATTTATTAAAACATTAGGAAGAAAATTTAGGTCATCCTTTTAACGTGCACTGACCTAGTTACTTTTTCTTTCTAAGCAACTGTTTAAACTAGATTTATTGAGGAAAGTGGTTGGTTTGGTCTTGCGTTCAATCATATAGCACACAACAATGAGGAAAATTTGCAAAGTCCAGCTTATGCTATGCTGCCCCTTTCTCCCCTTTGGTGTCTTTGATTCTGCCCTTTTCCTTTGGATACCAAGGTCTTATTGGACCAGGGCTGTATGTCATTAACTTTCTTCATATAGGAGTGTCTTTCATTGAAAACCCCTTAATTCATATTACATGGTGATGATTCTAAAATCGTCATGTTAGTTGGCTCCTTCCCCAGATTAAAGGACACATTAACAAATAACTGGTTAGTGAGTCATGAACATAAACAACAGTCGCACAGGTTATTCATTGGACAGTTTGAAATTGCAGGTCTAATGCCTTCAATTGTCTCTTTGGAAGTTGCCTTTTCAGAGACATAAAATAGGATAGTACTGTGAGTGCAGTCTTGATAGATGAAAATTCTCTATTGTTCCCTTTTTTCGGCGGAAAATTTTCTTTTGCTTTTTCTCATTCATCCCAAACTGACTTCTGGAGGATTATACGAGCAATTCTCCAAATTTCTTAGAATAATCCTGTTAGAAGTTTTATGCGTCAGAGAATATCTCTGTCCTAAATGGAATAGTTTGGTCCCTTATTCTACTGCCGGCCTTACTGCAAAATTATGGCTGAAATATACAGAGATCTTAGGAAAATTTGACTTTGTTAATGGTCTTCCACTGTTTTTGTTTTTATCCAGTCAATTTGAATTTCAGGGAAAACTCAGCTGCATCAAACATTTCATGTCCATTTTATTCGATCTGGTTTTACATTTTTACGTCTAATGAGGCACCGATTCTTAAATCAGCCAGCTGGAATTAATAATCCAGCAGAAAGGCGATGCTGCTAACACAGTCAGCTTTTCCTGTTCTCGGGGATTATGCTCTTAAATAGCCTACTTTATTGTTTGTTGAACAAACCTATCTCCTTTAGTTGTGCTGTCTTTGAAAAGGGTTCTGATTTCCTGACAGCGCCTTGGGAGTCTGGAGCAGGGCTTGGAGGGAAGGCTCAGAATCTCCTGCCTTTCCTCCTCTTATGCAGAATCTTCTCTTTCTTCTCTAGGTGGCTGTACTTTCCACTGCTATCCTGGCCCTATTTCTGCTATTTTGGTCACCTCTATGCCATGGATAGACCTATGGGTTCTCTCTCTCTACATTTTAATCTTGCTATCTACCCTTAAAAGCCACAGTTCTCATGTCTACCTTGGGAAATCATACCCCTGCTTCAAGGCTCAACTAGAAAGCCATCTTCTACTTCCCAGACACCTCAGTCTCTTTCTCACTCTGCACTTCGCTGTCATTATGGTTGGTACTGTTTCTACTGCAGTCATTCCCTCTTCCTTACTAGGATAATTTGTGTACATCTTATCTCCCCTACTAGACTGTGCACTCCTGGAAAGTGGAGACTGCGTCCTTGTTCACTCTAGAGAACGCAGGTCAGTACCTGGTATAAAATAGGATGATTTCTGGAGTGCAGATAGTATCTTAGAGAATCTGCGCTCACATTAGCCAATCGCATTCCTTCCGTTTGCATCACTTTCTTTCACCCCAGATTCCAGAGGTAGCAGGCGCGGCACAGAGGTGCAAGTTCTGGGCTCTCTCTCCTGTGTCTAGGTTAAGCTGGCCAGAGGTTTGCCAACAAGGCCCTGATGAAAGGAAGCCGCGTGCAGGGCATGAGACAAAAAAACACAGACAGTTCATTTTGATCTCCATAATGTGCTGTTTATTGGTTTCAGTGCCCATCTCATGGAAATGAAATATTTAGCTTCCTATTCTCCATTTAATACTTGGATTTTAAAAATGTATTATATATGAGCAGAACAGAAGGGAAGCTGCTCCTTCTATTTTTTGTGACAATCTGACTGCATTAGAGAGAGATTATAATTTGATTTCGCAGAGGAATACAAATTTTAATTATTAGACTCTGAAATGTCCCCAAGCAAAATTTCCTTACAATCTCATTAATATAACTTCTTTAAGTTCTAAACTGCAATTTGACTAACCAAAGGCAATGTACTCATGTAACAAAAAGTTTAAGACATTCAGAAGAAGAGTAGTAAAAGAAGACTAAAAAATCCAAGCAATTCATCCAAAGCAGCAAGTGACAAATGCAAAAACTACTGCTGTCAAAAATGTAATTGTAAGCGTAAATCCAGAGGAAAAATGTGCGGTAACGTTGTGGTGTCTAAGATACCTTTTAACAGTAAAATCTATATGCTACTGGGTATGGGGTGTTTAATGATGTTGCAGAGGAATTCTAATAGCATCCTTGGGCTGAACTCTGGGGAGAGCTGTTTTCAGTAACTCTTGAAGATGTTCCTCATGCCCAATTCATTCATGCAGAGGGTAGGGCAGAGAGCATTATTGCTAGAAAGAGAACTTCAGGGCTTGGCAAGTGACACAAGGCAAACCCAGGATTATAAAGCAGGAAGGCAGGGTGTGGTGGTACATGTTTGAACCTCTGTAGAGATTTCATTAAACAGTGCACCCACGGGGGTACTTAGAGCAAATATGTTAGCAGAAACAGTAACAAAGGGTCCTGATAAAAGAAAGCAATACCTAGGACATGAGACAAGAAAACCTGGATCGTGCATAGGAGAAGCTCAGACAACATATAAAGAAGAAGTAAGACTAGAGAAGAGAGACAAGCCCAGGAGCTGCAACTAAAGGTTTTTCCCTGCTTCCTTTGGAGGAGAAAATAAAGTGTGAGAACTTGAATTTGTATTCTTTGTAGTTGTTTATATACATTTATACCTAGGGCAATTCTGTGGTTATTTTTGCAGTGTATGGATTTACTCTTTTTCAGCATTTCTTAGGTTGTAACCACAAAATCTCAATATAAAGAATCATTGTAGAGATGGAACTTGCTGACAATTTGAATTAAGATTTTCATGAGTGGGCAGAACCAGAGGCGGCAGATTCACACATATAATTTATCTCACAATTAGAATGTACAATAAAATGCAATTTCTTTATTATGTTCATAAATAATTGGCCTTCCTCCAAAATCCCGATTTACTAATTACCAAGAAAAACATTCAAATGTTCTATGTGGTTTAAAGCTGAATTGGATCTAGTAATTTGAATGGTTCATTTAGAAAGTAGTCTTTCTTGGCTAAAAATGCCCAGTTAAGAGCAGAGGCATTCTCCTCTCTCTCTCTCTCTCTCTCTCTCTCTCTCTCTCTCTGCTTTGTTTCCTGGGGTTTGTGGAGAAGGAGTGTGACTTCCATGGTCTTGTGGAGCTGGGGGAGATTCAGGAACCTCACACTAGATGTTCCTGGTTTACCCACTGTCATACACAGCCGGAGTTTGTGGCCAGTGTAACTCTCACTTCGGTTTGGGCTCCTGCAGCCTTGGAGATGACGCTGGCTTGATATCACCAAGGTCCTTACTGGAGCTACAGTACCTCTCAGATCTGGTGGGAAATCACATTCAGCCTTGACTTTGGGGGTCTGCTCTATAGCTCTTTCTACAGAATCCTTTGTGAGGAGTCTACTGCCGAGCACCTCCCATTTCCCTCACCCCAGACTCTCAACTACTCCATGTGCCCCCTGGTCACCGAGGGTGATATGGGAAAGGCTAATTGTCAAGTCTCTCCATTCCCACTGTCTACACTTTCGTCACAGTTTGAAGTGGCCACACACCAGATAGATGTTGGAGAGGTCATCTCTTACCTGGATCCTAACAGGGATCAGGGACAATCGCCTGTCTCTGACCTCAGTTTACCTCAATGTTATGATGCTTTTCTCCCCATCTGGGACAAATCCTCCATAGGGAGTATCAGGACCCGCATTAGGCTACTTTACTTTCCCTTGCTTTCTTCTTTCCAGCATTCCTGGGCCTGGAAGGGGTGTATTTTTCCTTTACTTCCTCTATATTTTATTTTCCTTCTTGATTCTAGCCAAGGCTCATTGGAGGACAAGTCTCTTCTCTATGCTTTAGAAAGACTGTGGGTGCTGATTCCCCTTGGCTTGGTGACTGATTTGTCAGAGGAGGTTGGAATTATTAAGAAAACCATCTCTTAAGACAAGAGCTGAATCTTGCTGCCGAATCCTAGCTGGAACATCAGAATTTGACCTTTCTCTCTGCATTTCCAATCAGTAGCCACACCTTCTCTCCCACTTAACAGCAAAAAATCGAATGCTTTAGGAAACATACTTAGAAAGACAAAGTTGAAAGCATATTGATTTTTAGAATATTACATATATTGCGTGGCAATGACCCTCCCATCAGGTCCAATGTAAAGTTACTTCCATAAATTTATTTCAGTCTGTGTGTGCCTCAGGTTAAAATAGAACAGCACTGAGGTACAACCAAGGCAGCTGTAATAGTTCCTACCTAGAGACAGACATGCATTTCAGGTTAAAAGTATATTTCTTGGGAAAAAATTCTGTGGCCTAATATACTCTGCCAAAAACACAAAACAAAACAACAAAAAAACTCTGCATGTGTGTATATACATATATATATATAAATGGACACTCACTCATATATTTAGTTTTTTAATTATTTATTTTAAAAGGTTTTTTTAGTTGTTTTATACTTGACTGATGAAGAAAGAATGTGGATACCATATTCCATTTACAGCCCTGAGAACTGTGTAAGAAATAATCAATTTAAAAGCAACTTCATGAAGCCATGAATATAACGTATTAACTTATATTGTTTAAACAGTATAAGATGTTTTTCCATAACATGAGTTAAATTATCTTTACACTTATCTTGGTATCTTTCAAAAATTCAATTCTTGCTTGTCATTTAATTCTAAGGAAACAGTAGGGGAGTGATCATAATACATTGACTTATATGGAAAATCATTGATAATTCTTTGAGTGGAAAAGAAGTTTGACTTACCCTTCTGGATGAAACTCAGAATATGATCTGAATTTCTTTACTTCTAAGCAAATATTCTGAAAAATGAAATCAGTGATATGTGTTTAAACAATCTGTGATTTTAGAAATTTTAGAAACAAGAACGACTGTTGATGAAATGCTTTTAAAAGTTATATTACTTAATAGTGGCCCTCTGAATCTAAGGTTTTTGTTTCAGCTGTAGGTAGCAATGTAATTCTTTGCAAATGCATGTCCTATTATAGGTGCACATATCCGCATTCCTAATATAATGTTTCCAATCTTTTGACATCAAAAACACTATTCCATGAAAAGTTGCCTCTTAGTTATGAAACTTACAAGAAGCTTTTTGGATATGAAATCATATGCCTGGTGGTATTTATCCAAAACTCCAGCAGTATGCTGAAAAGTGAAACATCCCTAAAACCCTTCTGTTTGAGTTGCAAGGGACTTAAGTGATACATCTACGCTTTCTAATGGAAAGACCATTCTCCTCTCCTTGGGGAAAAAGAGAGACTTCTGTCTTCATACAAACATCTGTTAACATAGCACCATCTTCTACAATCAGGGATATTTTATCCTCCTGATTTTACCTGCTTTAAATCTAACTTAAAATGTCCCTTTTGTTTGATTTAGTTCTTTTGACTTTAGAATTTTAGCTTTTCTAACATTATTTTACTTCCATTATTTTTTACATTGTATCTTTCACCGGGTACACATCTCTCCTTTTGTCATTTTAAAAACTGGAGTTTACCATAAAGCTTCTTTTGCAACAAACTGGTTTCATTGGGCACATCCTTTTTCCTTTCTCCAGAACCCATCAACTATTCAATAACTAGAAGTCTACTCTCAGGTTAACCGTATGATTCTTCTATTTAAACACAAAGGGAAGACTAAAATGGGTTTGCCTGATTTCTACATAGCTATACTTATTATAGTTGTGTCTGGAAACATCTGGACAAAATTTCTTTTTTTTTTTTTTCTAGGTCAATGACATGATGCAATTATTAGGAGAAATTAAGTAAAAAGGTACAGGAATCTATGTTTAGTGCCCCAGCTACTAGATTCTAGAGGTGACTTTTCTGCTATGTCTGTACTTCCTCACTGATGGTCAGAAGAGGCTAGACTTATAAGATTCAATTTTTCAAAATACTCCTTTTGAAAATGGTGTAAAAAATGCTTTAAATACACAGTTTTCAAATAGTGATTATCTCTGGTGTAGCATTACGGGAAACTTTTTCATGTTCTTCTGCCTCCCTGTGTTTTCTAATTTTCCTGCAAAAAGTAAAAAAATAAAAATTCAGTAGTCTCAATTCTACAAAAAAACCAGTGCATATATTTCACTCAATTTATGTATCACTAATGTTTATCCTAATCAAACTGTCATGCTTTTAGCCTTGCTGTTTTCTACTGTGGTTTCTTATTCCCAAAACTCAAGAACCTCATGAATTTCTCTTCCCTGAGAGCTATATCTATAGAATGCAAAAAGAACCCATGGACATATTCATTCATTTGGCTATTTGGTCACCTGTTGTTATTGAAACTTTTTTTTTTTCCCTAAAATTGAACTGAACTCAATTCAACCTGATTATTTTTCCAAATACAGCCAGGAATTCTTCTTTAAACAGATTTCCTCTGACACCCAAATACGGACATCCAAATAAATGCAGAGTCCAGTTGTCATTAGCACTGCTGTCTAATCTGTAACTGCTCCATCTTGGATATCCAAAATCTTATTTTCAGGGTTATTTTGGCATCTGGATGCAACCTAAATTGCTAGAATTGGACCCCCAAAAGCGATTCTGACAGTTTTTATGATTCCTTTTCCCTTCAACCTTCACGCACTGCCATTTTCCCCTTTGGGCTGTAAGGAGAGATCCTTTGGAATGAAAAGCATACTCCAGTATTTTGTTTACTTGTAGTTTTGTTCAGTGCTAGACCTGGATAGTTGCAGAGGGATGTGGCTCTGTAGTCTTAGTTGAATTTGATACCTTTTAAAAAAAATAATTAATTAATTTTTATTTATTTTTGGCCGCGTGGATCTTTGTTGCTGGGTGTGGGCTTTCTCTAGTTGCGGTGAGTGGGGGCTACTCTTCGTTGTGGTGCACGGGCTTCTCATTGCGGTGGCTTCTCTTGTTGTGGAGCACAGGTTATAGGCATGTGGGCTTCAGTAGCCATGGCACGTGTGGGCTCAGTAGTTGTGGCGCACGGGCTTAGTTGCTCGGCGGCATGTGGGAGCTTCCCGGACCAGGACTCGAACCCGTGTCCCCTGCGTTGGCAGGAGGAGTGAGTAAACAAATGAGAGAAACCTGCCAATCATGAAAGCTGTGCCCAGTGGTCCAAGAGTATGACACTGCTCAGTGTTGGCTGGGTCCTACTCGTAATGGTCTGTTGAGACTTAGGCGACTCTGTCCCTTTACAGAGAATAGACAAATCACAACACACGCATGCTGGATCACTACAGTGGTAATATAGCATCTTCTTGAAACCTACTATGTTTTAGGCACCTTGATCACAGTGGTAATATAGCATCTTCTTTAAACCTACTATATTTTAGGCACCTTGACTTTACCTATATTAAGAGATAAGTATTGTTCTTGACATTTTTTGTGGATTAGGAGACTGAGGCTTAGACACTTTACTTGGTCAAAGTCATATACGTACAGGATAGATGCAAGATTAAAACCCTGGTTTTTCTGAGTCTGATGCCCCTGATCAAAGCCGCACGTGATACTGCTCTACACAGTACCTGCCCAGTGAAAGGAATTAGGGCTGCGGTCTATGAGAAAAGGCTGTAGAAACTGTTGGGAGAGCTGTGGCAGAAAGGGTAGAGGGAAGAAGAAAACTTGTGGTGGGAGGAACGGAAACTGACGTCAAATATTTTAAGGGTTATAATGTGGAAAAGAAGTTTGATTCTTTTCTTCTTTTTTATGACTCCAAAGGAATACAAGGATTATGGAGTAGCAGTTACTGAACCATAGATTGAAGAAAGATCTTCCTAGCTCTCAGTCGTATACAGAATAGAGCTGCTTTTGGAGGAAGCGAGATCCTAACTCTAGAGGTATTGCATAATTGGCAGAGATGGAGTGGGAAATATGCATTAGATGCATGATGGGCTATCTTTTAAAAATTCCTTTCAACACTGAAACATGTGCATAAACACACTTTGTAGATTAGAGAAAATTTATCTGGAAACTCATGTATTTTTTTTTTTTTTGTGCGGTACGCGGGCCTCTCACCGCTGCGGCCTCTCCCATTGCGGAGCACAGGCCCCGGACACGCATGGCTCAGCGCGAACCCGCGCCCCCTGCATCGGCAGGCAGACTCCCAACCACTGCGCCACCAGGGAAGCCCTCATGTATTTTTTAACAGGATTTACACTTAGAGCTGTTTTACTAGTAACAATGAGAGTAAACCACATGCATTGTCTTCTCAGTTTCCTGAGTGTTCAGAGGTGTGAACTTTTGACATGTTTGCCATGGTGGGTGGGGGTCTGTTGTTGGAGAAACCTAAGCGATTCCTCCTAAAATAAAGTCTGTTACTCTGATTTCATTTGTTACTTGCCCAAGACCAGTATCTATTGTGGCTTTTGGATGGACAGAGTGGGCAAAAGCTGTGTTCATACTAAGAGACACACTCTGAATGCTTGCTCTTACTTATCCTCTCTGAGGTGGACCTAATGCATCAGATTGGCAAAGGTGGAAGGAGAAAGTGTTGGCACATCTATGGTGCATTCAAACCTTGAGTAGACAGTAGTGACTCAGGACATTTCCTTTTAGCAACCAACTGCCTTGGGGATACTCCGCATTTTCTATGTATCTCCAGTCAGGATTTCCTGACTGGTATGCCATTTTGCTTTTCATTTAGAGTGCATAAATCCAGAAGTTGTGTGACTCACCAGGTAACATAGCAGTGTAACCACGAGTGATGGCTTTTGAAAGCACTGACCGCTTTGAACTTGAGAAGACAAAATCAGGGCTTCCCACAACTGATCTTGATCAACAGCGTTGCAGTAACATTGCATTGAATCATTTACTCAAAATGATACTTGAAACACAATGATAATATCTTTTCCCCAGAAGCTTCCATGTTACTTCTTAATCACAACTAAAGACAAATAAGAAGACCCTGAAGCAGTTTTAGTTTCAGTACTTTCTGGAATGTACCATGGGGTTGAGAAAAATGTTATATGCCAAGATGACCTTGGGTGGAGGCGGAGCTTCCTCAGAATAGGAAGGGGAGAGCAGAGGCAGCACTTAACTCCTCCTAGAACGAGGCAGATGTGGCTGTTGTCTATTTTAGAGTCTCCTTTATTATCTTGTTAACGTTTAATTTTTAGTTTTATTGAGGTATTTTTGTACATAATTTTAAAAGTCAAATAATATTAAAGCGTGCTGTCCCTCTCACCGTCTCATTTTCCACTCCCCAGGTATAATCATTCTCAACTCCTTCAGGTATTGCTTCCATTAATCACCTATATATTTCTAATGGCATGATTCTATAACTACTTTATCATATTTTATGTCTTAGCTGTTACCTATTGACTGCAGAAGATGAAGATTTTGTTTTCTTATACCCCTTTTCATGCAGACGTATTTGCTCTTCCTGAAAACTTGAAGAATAGCTTCATGGTTAAGTCCATATTCAGGGTTTTCATTATTTTGTACTTGTAAATATTCACTGCTAAGTGTATTTCTTATGCAAACTTTTATTTTTGCTATGAATTTGTTGCTTTTTTTTTTCTTTTGCTCAGCTCTCTTCAAGTTTCTGGTTAAGAATTCCTTTATCCTTTAACAGCTCTGTAAAATAACTTTCAATTCTCTTTCCACACATTTTCATCCCTCTTTAGCTATAGTCCTGTGACTTATCTTTGCTGTCATTCAATGAGATCTCTTGCATTACAGTTTCTACTTCTTGGATATCATGTCTTGATCTTTTTGGTTTAATTCTTTGTTTTGATGGAGCGTAACCTCCAGCAATCTCCTAAAATAAAGGGTGCATAGAAACAACATCTTTGGAGAGCTTGGATGTCTGAAAATGTGTTTATTCCATTCTAATGTGTGATTAATATTGATTTGGATTTGAGAAAGTTGTGCTCTCTACAGGGGAGGAATCATGGTAAGAATCCATGGTCTCTGACAAAACTGTCCAATCTAGTGTGCATTTAGAAGGAAAGTGGCCTGAGGACAGATTCAGGATCCACTGGCAGCAGCTTCTCTGGATGTCACCAGGACAAAGTGAATTCATTTTTATTACTTAGAATCGTTGGCATTATTTGAAAAGATGCTGGTGTGCTGTTATCTCACTGGGTAATAGTGATGCATATCCATTGGTGGGTAATGATCCATCTTAGGTAACTATCCATCTATTATTAGAAGGAAATGGGTCACATCAGACCACATTGGTTTTATGTGTGATCCAAATAGAATATGTGCCTTCCCTTTAAGAAAAGAATGTATAGGTAGAAAGATTGTATGCTCTAATTCTGAGAATCTTAACCTGAAGTCTTCTATAGATCGTTTATGTGGGTCCTTGAATTCCTTAGACTTAGATGCAAATTTTACTTGTGTTATTATGTACTCTAAGCTTCAGTGACCTAATCATAAGGTGAAGATAATATTAATACCACCTCATATGATGGTTGTGATTTTCAGTATTTAGATATTAGAATATATAAAATATATAAAAATATTTAAAGAGACCCATGACACACAAAAAGGTGAGGAACTACTGAACTCTAATCCCCCTCTTTCCTCCACTTAACTGAAGGAAAAACAGATTACATAGAGGTTTGTGTCATGTTGATATGACATTTGCTTTTAGCACAGCTGAGTACAGCCCGCCAGTTTTCTGTCTCCTTGGCCAAATTCTTCCCACGTTAGGTTCAGCCAAGTTTATATTTGAGCCTTATCTATCATTATTACTCACTTATTTTTCAAGGGAAGGTGAGGTGAAAGTTCTTTGTTCTGAGATTCATTGCCTACAATTAAATGTGGGTGAAAGATGCCTCTGAAACCAGAAAGTGTCAAGGAAGCAGCATTTAATTTTGTCGTTATTCATTCTTCTTACCTGGCCAGGAGAAATATGTAAAGAAAGAAAAATCAATGTAGAGGCAAAATCTTGACAGTATTACGTGACTGAAGTGTACATTGGAGTCTTAAGGCAATTACAACCACGTTAGAACAAGAAACACTCTGCTACAGTGCTTTTGACCAAGGAGATCAGTGTCTTTGTTTAATTGATCTCTTTTACAAAGTCAGTTAATGTAACTATGTGGAAGTAGGCTAATTAGTTGACATCCTGTGATCAGAAAATATTAAATCTTGATTATTAATTACATATAATTTTTACATGTATATTATTTAAAAAATGCTTTCACGTATTGTTTTATTTAAAAACAAGCTGGTATAGTAAACTATCATTGCCCATATTTACAAAGGAGAAACTGAGGACAGAGATTGGAAGAGATTTGCCTTAAGTCGTGTAGCTAATAAGGGTTAGCACTGAAACAAGAGTACTTGCCTTCTGATTCCAAGTTCAGTTTTTTTTCCATCACACCACATGGCCTCCTAATCACCATTAGTCATGCTGCTCTTATTCTCCAGCGATGGATACATTACAGAGGTAAGGGTGAAACTGGAGTTGGCCATGTTGTCCTTGAGGGTTTGTAGCTATGCCCTGTGCAAAAGAAATATGCTCTGTTAGCCTGCCAGGTATGACCAGGCTGAGGGCATGTGACTTCAAGGACCAGCCAGATATAGGATCCCAGGGAATTGGGGCCAATGCAGTCATTCACCAAGAGATCAACTTTACTTCTTCTATTTCAGGTAGGTGTTAATAGTACACGAGTGTACAAAATATTTACAAAGGACATGAGGCAAGTGTGCCAACAAAGATTTATGAAGTTACCACACTCCTCGAAGGACCCAGCATAATGTAATTCATGTCCATTTTTTTGTCAGCTGTATGAATCAATAACAATACTATTTAAAATGATGTTGAGTCAAGGTTTGCATCCCATGGTTTAACCTAAGAGGTAAATCACATAAAAATGTTGCTTATGTAAATAATTGCTTTTCATTAACCTCATCTTTTTTACTTTAATTTTTTTTTATAAAAAGGAAAAAATACACAAAATTTTACTTTGTGAATAAATCTGCCACATGCAGGACTTGAAGTGATATTACTAATGCAGTGAGCATTTCTGGCTTGCTTGAGATGGGGAAGAAAGTGTTAAATCTTTCCCCTGCTCTATATTTAATACAGGTGGGACCTCAAAAGGTCTTGAACATGATTAGTGGTATTTTTTTTAAAGTGTCCGTCAGGATTTGCTTCAGGCTTCCCTCTGAAGCCTGAAGCAAATCCTGATGGACAAAGGGTTTGAATCTCATTCCCATTTGGTCATGGTCATGGCCAGGACTGCAGAAGCCAACACTGCTCTGCATACACTAGAGACGTTGGCTTCACCAAACATGGTCTCATTTTCTTATAAATAGAGAAATGCCTCTTTAGCAAAGAGCTTATAATTTTTTATGTGAAATAAAAATTATCCTTTTTGGACAATATTTCTGCTGGAGTCCCTGGATAATTTACCTCCTTTCCTTTTGCACAGCTGTAATTGTTTTGAACACTATATACATCTAGATTGAAGAAACTCTTTCAAGGGGACGTCTTAGGAAACACTTAAGAATAATACTTAGCTTCGTGTCTTGCATTCTGTAAATACTTAACAACTGAGTTTTACCCAACCCCCAATTTCTCTCAATCCATTTTCACAATTTTCTTCAAAAACAACCTCTCAAACTTCTCTATTTTATATCTACATTTAAGCACAGTTTTCTCCACCTTTGCTTTAGTAATTTGAAGAAGGCCCCTTGGGGAGCACCTCCAAACTCCATCTGGTCCTTAGTTTTATGCTGCCTCTGCTCACCAACCAATCTTTGTGGTCTCTTGGAAGGAGCCCAGGCATAATGCAGGGGTCACTGAAGAGGCTATGTATAAACCATAAAAAATTACTAATTTAATAATTAATTGAGCAACTTAAAATTAACTTCCATTCAACCACGACTTCATTCATATTGGTGTCTTCCAGTTTTCTATATCTGAAAAGTCCAGGTATATTTCTTCAGTATTCTACTTGCTGCAGAGATGGGGGGAGGGCAGGCAGTGTTGGTAAACAGCTAAACAACTGCTGGACTACCTTGATGGGTATGCTGTCAATCTGTTTTGCTACCTTCCCCTAGTTCTGACTGTGGTTCTGAATTCTTTGAAGACTAAAAAGAAATTCCTGTACTTAACAATTGAACTAACAGCTTGACTAGGGGAAAAAATACTGCTGAAATCTGTCAATGAATGTCGCTAACTTACGTTGCATTTATAGACAGGGAGGAAACTAAACCTAGCACGTTCTTGGAAAGATGTGCAAGCTGGCTGACAGGTGTGACATCTCAGCAAAATAAGTTAAGGCGACACTGAGCAGTGAGTTTTGTCCAGTGAGACTTGATTGGTCACAGATGACAATTCCAGCTCCCTGAGGTGTTTCTCCAGTGTCTATGATTAATATCAAATGTCAAGTAAGGCTCACTTCCAACAATAAGGTCTAAGACATACTCAGTTAAAGCAACATAGGATTTTCATTTCCCATAACCCAATGAAGCTATCCAGACATTTCCTGGGGGATTATCCCCAAGATGAATTACATAAAAGGGGAGCTACAAGGGCTTTCTTCCTTAAGTAAAACTTCAAGCAGTGCACAACAGAAGCAGATACGTATCACTTGCATGAGGAATGGTAGGACAGGCTTTTCTTTTTTTTTTTTTTGCCAAAGGTGTTGGATAGGTTAAGATAGAAGATTCTGAGATAGACTCAGATGAAACTTGGATAACACATAATCATGGAACAAATGATTTCAATCAAAACCAAAGTTTGGTTATATATTTTCAGAGTAGAAAAAGAAGAGGTGTTCTTTGGCTTTTTCACTATTGATGCATACATTCTACCGTATAATTGATGATAAATGTGTGTGCGTGTATACATGTGTATGTATTTTCTTGTTTTTGATGTCTATAATAGCCAAGGGTCTTAGCATCAGCAATAAGAAAATGTATATATTTATTTTGCAAAAATATTTTTATAGGAGATGTTTAAAATCAGAAGTATTAACATAGTTTATGTAGAAGACCTAGATGATTTTCCACCTTTTGTCCCCAGAAAGGGGTTATTTGCAAGCTCTAAATTGTGGGTGTGTCCCTGCTTCAGATGAATCACACTTTTGGGAGAGGTCATAAGTTGATTACAAGATTATATTTATCATTTAATATTTAATTCCTTCGGTTAGTGTCTCAGAAGAAATCAAGAAAGTTCGAATTAAACCCATTTTCTTTTTTGCCCCCTGCATCTTACTTATCACTTCTATCTTTATGCCTTTCTCTTTACATATTTATTTGTCAATAATTCCACAAGGATTTGAAGTTGCTTAAAACAAGAGTGTGAATAATAAAATAATATTATAGAAATACAAAGTCAAGATTGAATAAATCCTTATTATACATAAAGGGAAAATGGATTTTAGGGAATAGTTTAACAAGCATACATGACGAGGAATCTGAATTTGAGAGTGCCTAGCAGAGGGATCTGTACTGCTATTGCTTTATCAGACCAAATCTTTATGTACTGTGAGTGAAATGCTGATTTTGGGGGATCTTTGTGGTTGGACAACAAGTCAATAAATGCTGTATGCCTAGAAGTGACATTGAGAGTTAGGTTGGTTTGAAACTAAGTTTATATGCCACCAACATTAGCGATTGCAAAGTAAAAAAAAACAAAAAAACAGAGCGTTGAAGATGGAGGCAGATCCTGAGCTCACCTTTCTGCAGACACAATAAATCTACAATTACACATGGAATAATTCCTTTGGAAAGGGACCTGAAATCCGATGAACAGAGCCTCCACAATTTAATGTTTTGCTTATCTGATAGGTAAAACACATTGTTTTCATTTTCATGTCTTGTGTATTTATTAGTAAGTTTGAGAATTTTTGTTTTCTGAAAAAATTACGTATTTATATTCTTTACCTTTGTCTTTTCCTTATAGATTTAAAGAAAGTCTGCATATATTAGGGAAATTAGCTTTTTGTCTCTTTCAGTTTTAAAATATTTTCTTCAGTTTGATTTTTTTCCTTTAACTGTATTTATGGCAACTTTGTCATAGAGAATTAGGAGTTATATAGTCTTGCGGTTTTTTTCTTTAATGCCTTCCTTAATGGTTTCTTGTCTTGTTTGGAAAGGCATTTTACTTGGAAAGGCCTCTAGTTGTAATTTTTTCCGTATTTTTTTCTAGTGTTCTTTCAGTTTTTTTTTTTTTTTTAACATTTAGAACTTTAAGTGATATGAAATTTATCTGAATATTTGGAGTGAGGTGAGCATCTAATTTTATTTTCTTCCATTTGGATATTTTTCCTATTATCATTAAATATCATTGAATAGTCCATTCTTTTTCCACTAATTTGAAATTCTGCTTTTATCATATACTAAATATCCATGTATTTATGGATCAGTTTCAGTACTGTATTTTCTTCCTTGAATCTACTTGTTAATTTCTGCATCGGGACGATGCATCAGTAAGTACTGTAACCTTTATGTATCTTTTGTTATTGTAGGGAAGGGCCTTTTTATTATTCTTATTTTTCATAACATTCAAGTCTTTTTGGTCGTGATTACTTTTCAAGCAAGGGGCATTTATTTAGAACATCTGTTTAGGTCGTCTTTTACGTTTGTTAAAGTTTTATAGTTTTCTTCTTATAAATTTACACATGTCCTCGTATTTACTTTTATGTAGCTACTTTATACATTTTGTTCCTCTTATTATTGAGATTCTTTTTAACTGGATATTCTTGGTATAAAGGAAAGCTTTGGGTTTTTAAAAAATGTTAATTTAGCTTCTTATTAAATTCTATTAGTTCCAATTTCTTCCCATTGATCCATATCCTTTTCAAGATTTTTTTCTAGCACATGACAGTATGTGGCTGCCTCAAGTTCTGATTCAACCCACAAGACTTGGCTCAAGTGTCTGCTCCTCCAAGATCTCCCTCCCTTGTGCAAGGGGCACCTGTGGCATAATAGAATGAGCATGGAAGGTACACTGAGAACATAGGAGCTGAACACTGCTTTATATACCATATTAGCTAGGATTGGGTTCAGCTCCACATATCAGAAAACATGAAAAGAAGAGTGGTTTAAACACACAAGATTTTTTTTTATTGGAGTATAGTTGATTTACAATATTGTGTTAGTTTCAGAGGTAAGCAAAGTGATTCAGTTTTACATATATATATATATATATATATATATTCTTTTTCAGATTCTTTTCCCTTATAAATTATCATAAAATAATGAGTATAGTTCCCTGTGCTATATAGTAGGTCCTTTTTGGTTATCTACTATATATATAGTAGTGTGTATATGTTAATCCCAAACTCATGATTTTTTTCTTGCTATGAAAGAAGTCTGAAGGTGGGAGTCAAGGGCTCGTTGGGTGGTTTACAAAGTTGTCTGTGACGTCCCTAGGACAAGACGCTTGTCCTTAATGTTCCAAGGAAGTGTTTGTGCAGCAAAGATTATGTCTGATTCCAGGCCGGCAGCAGGAGGAAGAGCTGAAGAAGCCCATCATGGCCCTTCCTTTAAGGCCACTTCTTTAGAATCACCCATACTCCTTTTATTTACAGTCCATAGGGTAAACCTACCCATGTGGCCATGGCTAGCCGGGAAAGAGTCTGGGGAAAATGATTGTTGCTAAAGTAGTTGTTAATGAGCCCTGAAATTGGGATGTTTATTACTTAGGAAAAGTGGATAGAAAGGGATTTAGCCATTTCTTCTGAGTCACTGAATTCAAGAGTGAATGTATGCCAATTCACTTTTTTTCCAAAAAGAAAAAAGAAACCATTTTTTTTCTGGTGACAAAATAATATACTTCCATTGGAAACCATTCACACAAATCAAAAACTTTGAAGGTGAATAACTGACATTCTACCACTCAGATAAATCCCCATTGCTATCTCGGTGAATATTTTTTCATATATCTCCTTGAATATACACCACACAATTTTGCAGAAATGGCTTCTTTTCATCCATTCCTTGCTTTCTCTACATCTGATGGGTGGCATGCTTTGCCTTACAGTGTTTACACTTATGGTTGTCTTTGTCCACAGTGCCCTTTCTTCAGCTGTGAGTAAGAATCACGTCCTCACTACCCGCCTCCCTTTCTCAGTATAGCCACCTCTTTGCTTCTTCACTGTGGCGAGGTGCCTCATTCCCTTCAGGGTTTTGCTCAAATATCTTTTTCTCAGTGAAGCCTCCTGATATCCGCTCCATTTATAACTGTACTCATCACCCTCCTTTTCATTTTATTTTAATTTTCTCCATAGAACTTATCACCTTTTAATATGTTATTTAAATTTAGTTATTTTCCTATTTTCTGTTTCTTCCCAAGACCATGGAAATTCCATGAAAGTAGGGATTTTTGTCTTGTCCACTGCTTATCCAGTGCATAGAATAGTGCTCAGCCCAAAGTAAGTACTCAGTAAATCCTTGTTGAATGAATAAAGTCACAGCACCTCCTAAAACCCGATCACATCATTAGTTGTGAGGATTAAATGAGATAACATGGATGACAGCACTTAGCACAGGGACAGATGGCAGAGGCTCAAAAGAGGGATGGTGAAGCTCCTTTTACATCTAAATCTGCTTTCCATGCTTCTACCAGAACACCTGCCATCATATCTTTAAAGTTTTATTTAAATGTTTATTTCACCCATAAGCCCCATGGACTCTTTGAAGTTTTAAACTATTCTTATTTGTTTTTGCATCACTGGCATTGACCATAGGCTAGTATACAGTAGGTGCTCTATAAGTCTGAGTTGACATGAATCCTTTGTGGCTATTCCTAAATCTGCAGACACTGCCATACTTTCTAATTTCTAAATGCTTTCCCCTGCTCTCTGTACTGAAATATTTATGAAGCTATTTGGTACTCAGAGGAAATCAAGTTTTAGCACAGCTGAGGCTGTCTTCTCTCTCTAGTCAATGGTTTTGTTGAAAGCTCATTTTAATAAATGCACTAGAGAGGCATTTTTGAATAGGAAAGAATCATTCAGCTTTGTGAAATGTCCAGGTGGAATAAGTATTGGATGCTTTTGTTATTTCTGCCACTTTGGTTAATGAAGCTGTCCCCTTTATAATATAATTAGATCAAGAACAATCCTCTCACCAAATATAAAGTGACACACATAGGGTTTTGTTATTAGAGCATTCCCTCGGAAGGGTAACAGGAAACCATTCAAACACAGGACTTGAAATACTAGGGTGAATACAGCCAGTTAAGAAAATGGTAAGTGATTTCATGAGAGAAATTCTAATCTTACTAAAGATTAGAATTCAGTGTCCCTTTTGTATCAAATAATCTTTTATTTTTTAGGATCCAGAGGAAGCTGTTGCATAAACATGTTTTTATTTTCCCTGGATGGGACATTTTTATAAGGCTGTGGTAACATTTGTACTTCTAAATACAAAGTCAGAATTCAAGGAGAAAAAAAAGTGTGCCTATAGTGATCTCCTGGAGACTGAAGACAAAATTAGTCTTTTAAATTCAGTAGTCTAGCTCCTGTGAGTGCAAGATAAGTCAACAAAAAGCAAAGAGTCCCCAGAGGTACAATTCAGCTCCTCTTCATGGTCTATTAGGCTAGATACTTGTCTATCACAGAGGACTTTCTTTCGTCTAAGTCGTAGAAATCAGTGTTATACATAAATGGCAACTCCACTGCACTAATTTGCTTTACACTTTGATTGCCTGACTTTTCCTTCCATCCATCCAGCCCATCCCCCCTAAATGCCCCTGTACACACTTTCCAGAACAAGTATTGCTTTTCTTCAGGGTTTGATAAACATGTACATTTTTCTTAGCCAAAAATGTCTACATACAGTCAAGAAAATGGTCTCTGTAGAACTGAAACATCTTGGGCTTTAACTGAGACGCACCGAGTTCATCCAGTAGACTAAATGGCTTGAGCTCTATATCGATCATTTACCGCTACTGTAGTTGAAGTAGAATAACTTTTTTGTAAATCATGCACCACGTATTTTTGGGTTTGGCACAGATGCACCCTGAATCTTTACACAGCAAATTACTAAAGCAGTATGAACACATAGGTTAAATCATGTTTGAATTTGTAAAGTTGAAAGGTTTCAGGACTTTGCTGTAGGATTTCATGTTGTTTATAAGGAAGAGGTAGGTATCCTAATGTCCTTTCTCCTTTAAAACTTCCTCTTCTTCTGTTTGAAGATGCCAGACACCTTTTGGAAGTAGTGAGCTTAGTTGGAAAAACCTGAGCTTTAGCATCTGGAAGAACCAGGTTCACATCTCCTTTCTGTCATTTCCTAGCTTTGTGGCCTTTGAACACCTCTTAATCTATCTGAATCTTATAAAACACAGACAGTAGCACCTGTTTTATAGGATGAATGTAAGGGGAAAAAATAACGTTTATGTTGCTTGGTTTTTTATATAAAGCAGGAGCTAAATAAATGGTAGCTTCTTATTTACCACATTGTTTTGTAAAATTTTAGTATTTTGTTTGGGGAATTCTCTATAATAGATGAGGTTTTAGTTGACTAAAACAAAAGGCATATTGTAACTTATAGCAGTCCTTACAGATAAAAATTGTAGAGCCATTTCAATAGTTCTTAAAGCATTGTTATTAGTACTATTTACCCTGTCACTAAATAAAGGTTATTTAACTTACACATTATGATTTTGTGTTCTATATCCATAGATGAACATGGCTATCCTTTCCAGGGCCATTCAGAGTGGCTGTCACATATGGTAATACCATTTGTGTATTTTTTGGAATAACCTTGAGTTATTAGTTTGGGGAAGGGGTGAGATGAGAGAGAAGATGTGCTGGGGAATCACTTAGAAATGAACAGAGTGTGGATAACTTAGGATGCCTAGAGGACAGAATGACAGAATTGTTTTAAAGGTTGATATGTAGGATGTAGAGGGACATTTAGCAAGACAAGAACCAATGTGAGGTTCATTGCACAGACAAGGAAAATGGTAGGGGTGGGAGTGGTAAAAACATGCTGAGTTTTTTTAGACTTTAGTTGGTCAGGCTGTGGGAGGGTAAACAGATTGAAAACCCAGTTTGCTTATCGACAGAATGGCTGAGAGAAATTACATGAAAATGAGAAAAAACACTTCAGGTCATTTTGTTCTATTGGAAGTGAAAACTTTACAGACCCAATGCTGACAAAATATGAACTTTAATTAAGCCTGGATTGTTTGTGTGAATATGTGTGTGTTATTTTTCCCCCTAGGCATTCCTCTTTAGAGGCATGACGGTCCATCTGAGTTATTATTTTATTGGCTTTGATGAAATTTCCCCCACTCACTTCCGCAATGGTGTTATTGATGCAGTGATATTGGTTTCTAAAAGTCCTTCATGGCTTATATCATGATCTCATTGGCATTTAATTCAAACACAGGAAGCGAGGAGAGAACTCCTATTTTATAGGCAAGATGTCTGCAAAGTCGAGGGTGCCCAGCATTGAGCACAATGGCTGATACTTTGAATTTTCTGGTATGAAAGTATCAAATGTGTCCGGTATTTTTGATGAAACTGTGTGGTGGCAAAACTAAAGCCTCATATTTGGCTTTGTTCAGTTACAAGTATTTTAACAGGAAGCCAAGAAGAGCATGACAAGGTCTGGGTCACAGAGGAAGGGTCCTGTGTTGGAAGGGTCCTCCTTCTTCTGGAACAGAGGCCTATTGGGACCTTGGGGCGATGGGGGCGTGTGGCTCTGACACACTGCTGCAGTGTGTGCGGTGGTGGGCCAGATGGAGAAAAAGAGAACAATCGCATCCTGGAAGGGATGCAAAGGCCCCGATGAGAGAGCATTCTTAGGAAACTTAGGAGGTGAGGGAAGGAAAAAAGCTAGATTAAGGAGGCTCGGGGGGCCAGCCAGCTGAATTGGTCTGGAAGGATTCTGGAGATGGAGTGCTAAATCCTTTGGTGGCTCTTATGCTTTCAGCACATAGGCAAGGAAAAATTATCCTTTTTGAAAGAGCTGGGAGGGGTGATCAGAATCACTTAGTGAACCCCAGGTCTGGTTTTGGATATGTCACCAACAAACTCACTATATGACTCAGGACTTGTAATTTATCTTGAAAAGGAGTTTAGTGGAATGATCAATGAATACCTCAGGCATTTTCGTTGTTGTTAATATTTATTCTAATTAGTGGATGACACAGAACTGGTGTGACTTGAAAGAAAAATTAGGAACTTCGGTGGAAAATTGTCAAAGGCAAAATTTGCATATACAATCCTCAGATATTCAGATTTAGAACGTGAAGGAGAACACCAGACAGAAGCCTTCCTCTTTACTCTGAAGTCCTGCTTGTTTAGAAGCTCCTTTGACAGAATGTCCACAGCTTGACTTTCTGTCTGCCCAATTCCACTTTTGAAAATTCAGTTTAGGGAAGGTCACTTTTGAAAATTCAGTTTACAGAAGGTCAGAATTTGTACTTATAATGCAAGGGAGATAAGAAGTAGGTGACTCTTTCTTCTTAGGAGCTGGGACATTGGATAGTATGGAATTCTTCATTTTTAAAAGGCAGCAAGCAATCTTGGCAGTAGAGCTTCTTAATTCTGGTCCAGGAAACATATAAGGCCTTCCATTTAGGAGGTTGCACTGAACCAATGAACTCTGGATTCTTTGTAATTAGTTTGTAGAAAGATAAGTGCTAGTTAAAAAAAACCCCACAACTTTGGACATTTAGTATTTACTGAGAGGACCTTTCTGTTGGGGGAAATATGGCCTTAGCAATTAGCTAGCATTTGTTGCTGTAGGTAACATACCTTGCTTTTCAATCTTGATTTAAAGAGAAACTTGGAGTAACTCCCCACTAAGCAAGGAGTTTCCTTTTTGCCTATTCAGTTTCTCATCTTTATTTTCACAAATAATTTAAATATCTAGAACATTTTTCCTTAGGTCTTTTTTCATCTGTATGAAATTATTAAATTCTAATTAAAAATTAATTAAGGAGTTAAATCCAAATTCTAAGCATGGTTTATTACTGTTTTTCACCTCTGAATAGCCATCTTGCCTTAGGTAATTACTTCACTGAATGTGGCCTCAAGATGTGTTTTTACAACTCCAGACTCAGTGTTTGCTAATGAAAAATGCAATCAAACAGCTGGTTGGTTGTTCTGCAAAATTGCAAACCAGCAGAATACTTTCTCTTAATTAACTGAATATAGAGAAGACCATGTGGTCATTTCTTCAGTATGTCCATTATTAAGAATCCGACTATTAAAAAGGCAAATGACAACTATTTCTTACACTGTGCATATGTGTGGTGGGGAAAAGGAGGGAATAGGAATGGAATTAGATGATTTGAACCTTTAAAAGCAGGTTGCCTTGGACTTCCCTGGGGGTCCAGCGGGTAGGACTCCATGCTTCCTATTCAGGGGGCCCGGGGTTCAATCACTTGTTGGGGAACTAGATCGCATATGTATGCCGCAATTTAAGAGTTCACATGCCGCATCTAAGAGCCCGCATGACACACTGAAGATCCCGTGTGCCGCAACGAAGACCCAGAGCAGCCTATATAGATAAATAAATTTTTTTTTTTTTTTAAAAAAAGCAGGTTGCCTTTTCTTGCACAAAGTTTTTTTTTTTTTTTCCCCCTCTGTTTTAAAATCTGCCTTTAGAATCTTGGTGGGAACGTAAGAGCCTTCTTTTGTTCTTGATATTTATTATTGTAGCAAAAAAAAAACCCCAGTTATTTGAACAGTCATTCTCCTTTGTAGGAATTACAAGTATTATTTTTCTAGGTAAATTATAATAAAAACACAATCTGCATTTTAAATACTTAATCCAGTAAGGTAAATTATTTGTCAAAATTTAGTTATTCATTGTTTCTTCATTCATTCAACAAGTTACGAAATACTATCAACTCTGAGCCCTCCAGTCCTTAAAGCACCAAGTAATTTCATACAATTCTTACAACTGAGTTCATCGATTATTATTCTGGATGGCTCACCACGGCTGCTTTACCAGTTTTTAAAAAGACTTCATTTTTCATTTACTTTGATTCAAGTTGGTAGGTTAGGGAAATGTGATGTACGTTAACTTTCAACCCACCCTAGGCCTTAATTGATTTGGTAATGCATGAGCCAGGATTTGATTTGGTGGTATTTAAACCCAGGAAATTTTCCGAAGGTTGAAAATGATTCGGAAGTTAAGATATAGAGACGCTGAAATCATATCATGTTTTTATTTTAAACAGGAAATCATTCAAAATTATCTGAAAGAAGCCTGGTTTCACTCAAAGGCTGAGAGGACTCCAGGTATGTTGATATGTTTTGCCGGAGGGGTTTGGCTAACTAGAATATCCTGAGGCCAAAGCCAAGGCAGCCAAGGGGGAATTCAAATCCCAGTAATGGGGGAAATACTGCTGTACAATGGGGTGCTGCAAATGGGAAAAGGAATAATGATGTTAGGAGCTGAAGTATCTGCACTGTGTGAAGTAGGTAAGGGCAAGTGATTCAAGACTAGTATTCAAAGGTGAAAGCCTGGAGGTTTAAAAACATGTTATAGGACAAAGCAAAAGTCCCTTGCAAACCCTATGTATTAGTTTCCTGCGGCTGCCATAACAAATTACCGTAAACTTGGAGACTTAAAACAACAGAAATTTACTCTGTCACAATACTGAAAGCCAGAAGTGCAAAATCAGTTTCACTGGGCTGAAATCAAGGTGTCAGTAGGGCTATGCTCCCTTTGGAGGATCAGAGTGGCCTCTGGTGGTTGCCGGCAGTCCTTGGCTTGTGGCTACATCATTCCACTCTGCCTTTGGGTCACTTTGCTGCCTTCTCTGTGAGTGTAAAATCTCCCTCTGCCTCCCTCTTATAAGCGTACATGTGATTACATTAAAGGTTCACCCAAATAGTCCAGAATAATCTTCCTACCTCAAGAACCCTAGCTTATTCACATCTGCAGGACACTCTCCTCCCCACTTTTAAAACTACATAAGGGAGGAGACCTTCAAGATGGCGGAGGAGTAGGACGCGGAGATCACCTTCCTCCCCACAGATACACCAGAAATACATCTACACGTGGAACAGCTCCTACAGAACACCTACTGAACGCTGGCAGAAGACCTCAGACCTCCCAAAAGGCGGGAAACTCCCCACGTACCTGGGTAGGGCAAAAGAAAAAAGAAAAAACAGAGACAAAAGAATGGGGACGGGCCCTGCGCCAGTGGGTGGGAGCCGTGAAGGAGGAAAGGTTTCCACACACTAGAAGCCCCTCTGCGGGCGGGGACTGCGGGTGGTGGGGGCGGGGAGCTTTGGAGCCACGGAGGAGAGCGCAGCCACAGGGGTGCGGAGGGCAAAGCAGAGGGACTCCCACACAGGGTGCCCGACCGGCACTCACCAGCCCAAAAGGCTTGTCTGCTCACCCGCCGGGATGGGTGGGCGGGGCTGGGAGCTGAGGCTCGGGCTTCGGAGGTCGGATCCCAGGAAGAGGACTGGGGTTGGCGGCGTGAACACAACCTGAAGGGGCTACTGCACCACAGCTAGCTGGGAGGGAGTCCGGGGAGAAGTCTGGAGCTGCCAAAGAGGCAAGAGACCGTTGTTTTGGGGTGCGCGAGGAGAGGGGATTCAGAGCGCTGCTTAAAGGAGCTCCAGAGACGGGCGCGAGCCGCGGCTATCAGTGCGGACCCCAGAGACGGGCATGAGACGCTAAGGCTGCTGCTGCCGCCACCAAGAAGCCCATGTGCGAGCACAGGTCGCTATCCACACCTCCCCTCCCAGGAGCCTGTGCAGCCCGCCACTGCCAGGGCCCCGTGGTACAGTGACAACTTCCTCAGGAGAATGCACGGTGGGCCCCAGGCTGGTGCAACATCACGCCGGCCTCAGCCACCGCAGGCTCGCCCCACACTCCGTACCCCTCCCTCCCCATGGCCTGAGTGAGCCAGAGGCCCCGAATCAGTTGCTCCTTTAACCCCGTCCTCTCTGGGCGGGAACAGACGCCCTCAGGCGAACTACAGGCAGGGGCGTGTCCAAATCCAAAGCTGAACCCCAGAAGCTGTGCGAACAAAGAGGAGAAAGGGAAATCTCTCCCAGCAGCCTCAGGAGCAGCGGATTAAATGTCCACAATCAACTTGAGGTACCTGCATCTGTGGAATACCTGAATACACAACGAATCATCCCAAAATTGAGGCGGTGGACTTTGGGAGCAACTGTAGACTTGGGGTTTGATTTCTGCATCTAATTTGTTTATGGTTTTATGTTTATCTTAGTTTGGTATTTAGAGTTGGGAGATTTGTTTATTGATTTGGTTGCTCTCTTCCTTTTCTTCTTTTCTATGTATATATATATATATATATATATATATATATATATCATTTTTCTCTTTTTGTGAGTGTGTATGTGTATGCTTCTTTGTGTGATTTTTTTCTGTATAGCTTTGCTTTCACATTTGTCCTAGGGTTCTGTCTCTCCATTTTTTTGTTGTTGTTGTTTTATTTAGTACAGTTTTTAGCACTTGTTATAATTGCTGGGTTTGATTTCTGGTTTGGATGCTCTCTTCTTTCTTTTTTTATCCCCTTTTTTTAGTAACTTAAAAATTTTTTTTAATCTTAATAATTTTTTTATTTTAATAACTTTTAAATTTAATTTAATTTCTTTCTTTCTTTCATTCTTTCATTCTTTCTCTTTCTTTCTTCCTTCCTTCCTTTGTTTGTTTGTTTGTTTGTTTGTTTGTTTGTTTCTTTCTTTCTTCCCCCTTTTCTTCTAGCCATGTGGCTGACAGGGTCTTGGTGCTCTGGCCAGGTGTCAGACCTGTGTCTCTGAGGTGGGAGAGCCGAGTTCAGGACATTGGTCCACCAGAGACCTCCCAGCTCCATGTAATATCAAACAGCAAAAGGTGTCCCAGAGATCTCCATCTCAATGCTAAGACTCAGCTCCACTCAAGGACCAGCAAGGTACAGTGTTGGATATCCCATGCAAAACAACTAGCAAGACAGGAACACAACCCCACCCATTAGCAGAGAGGCTGCCTAAAATCATAAAAAGTTCACAGACACCCCAAAACACACCACCAGGCGTGGACCTGCCCACCAGAAAGACAAGATCCAGCCCCATCCACCAGAACACTGGCACTAGTCCCCTCCACCAGGAAGCCTACACAACCCACTGAACCAACCTTAGCCACTGGGGGCAGACACCAAAAACAATGGGAACAACAAATCTGCAGCCTGTGAAAAGGAGACCCCAAACACAGTAAGTTAAACAAAATGAGAAGACATAGAAACACACAGCAGATGAAGGAGCAAGGTAAAAACTCACCAGACCAAAAAAATGAAAAGAAAATAGGCAGTCTAGCGGAAAAAGAATTCAGACTAGTGATAGTAAAGATGATCCAAAATCTTGGAAATACAGTGGAGAAAATACAAGAAATATTTAACAAGAACCTAGAAGAACTAAAGAGCAAACAATGATGAACAACACAATAAATGAAATTAAAAATTCTCTAGAAGGAATCAATAGCAGAATAACTGAGGCATTAGAACGAATAAGTGACCTGGAAGATAAAATAGTGGAAGTAACTACCGCAGAGCAGAATAAAGACAAAAGAATGAAAAAAATGAAGACAGTCTCAGAGACCTTTGAGAGAACATTAAACACACCAACATTCGAATAATAGGGGTCCCAGAAGAAGAGAAAAAAGAAAGGGACTGAGAAAATATTTGAAAAGATTATAGTTGAAAACTTCCCTAATATGGGAAAGGAAATAGTCAATCAAGTCCAGGAAGCACAGAGTCCCATACAGGATAAATCCAGGAGAAACACGCCAAGACACATATTAATCAATCTATCAAAAATTAAATACAAAGAAAAAATATTCAAAGCAGCAATTGAAAAACAACAAATAACATACAAGGGAATCCCCATAAGTTTAACAGCTGATCTTTCAACAGAAACTCTGCAAGCCAGAAGGGAGTGGCAGGACATATTTAAAGTGATGAAAGGGAAAAACCTACAACCAAGATTACTCTACCCAGCAAGGATCTCATTCAGATTCAACAGAGAAATTAAAACCTTTACAGACAAGCAAAAGCTAAGAGAATTCAGCACCACCAAACCAGCTTTACAACAAATGCTAAAGGAACTTCTCTAGGTAGGAAACACAAGTGAAGGAAAAGACCTACAATAACAAACCCAAAACAATTAAGAAAATAGTAATAAGAACATACATATCAATAATTACCTTAAATATGAAAGGATAAAATGCTCCAGCCGAAAGACAGACTTGCTGAATGGATACAAAAACAAGACCCGTATATATGCTGTCTACAAAAGACCCACTTCAGACCTAGGGACACATACAGACTGAAAGTGAGGGGATGGAAAAAGATATTCTACACAAAAGGAAATTGAAAGAAAGCTGGAGTAGCAATTCTCATATCAGACAAAATAGACTTTACAATAAAGACTATTACAAGAGACAAAGAAGGACACGACATAAGATCAAGGAATCAATCCAAGAAGAAGATATAACAATTGTAAATATTTATGCACCCAACATAGTAGCACCTCAATATATAAGACAAATGCTGACAGCCATAAAAGGGGAAATCGACAGTGACACAATCATAGTAGGGGACTTTAACGCTCACTTACACCAATGGACAGATCATCCAAAATGAAAATAAATAATGAAACACAAGCTTTAAATGATACATTAAACAAGATGGACTTAACTGATATTTACAGGACATTCCATCCAAAAACAACAGAATACATTTTCTTCTCAAGTGCTCATGGAACATTCTCCAGGACAGATCATATTTGGGTCACAAATCAAGCCTTGGTAAATTTAAGAAAATTGAAATCATATCAAGTATCTTTTCTGACCACAACATTATGAGACTAGGTCAACTACAGGAAAAAATCTGTAAAAAAAAAAAAAACAGGCTAAACAATACACTACTAAATAACCAAGAGATCACTGAAGAAATCAAAGAGGAAGTCAAAAAATACCTAGAAACAAATGACAATGAAAACATGACAACCCCAAACCTATGGGATTAGCCAGATTCATCAAGAAAAAAAGGGAGAAGATTCAAATCAACAGAATTAGAAATGAAAAAAGAGAAGTAACAACTGACACTGCAGAAATACAAAGGATCATGAGAGATTACTACAAGCAACTCTATGCCAATAAAATGGACAACCTGGAAGAAATGGACAAATTCTTACAAAAGCACCACCTTCCAAGACTGAACCAGGAAGAAATAGAAGATATAAACAGACCAATCACAAGCACTGAAATTGAGACTGTGATTTAAAATCTTCCAGCAAACAAAAGCCCAGGACTAGATGGCATCACAGGCGAATTCTATCAAACATTTAGAGAAGAGCTAACACCTGTTCTTCTTAAACTCTTCCAAAATATAGCAGAGGGAGGAACACTCCCAAACTCATTCTATGAGGCCACCATCACCCTGATACCAAAAGCAGACAAAGGTGTCTCAAAGAAAGAAAACTACAGGCCAATATTGCTGATGAACATAGATGCAAAAATCCTCAACAAAATACTAGCAAACAGAATCCAACAGCACATTAAAAGGATACACACCATGATCAAGTGGGGTTTATCTCAGGAATGCAAGGATTCTTCAATATATGCCCATCAATCAATGTGATATACCATATTAACAAATTGAAAGAGAAAAACCATATGATCATCTCAATAGATGCAGAAAGAGCTTTCTACAAAAGTCAACACCCATTTATGATAAAAACCCTCCAGAAAGCAGGCATAGAGGGAACTTACCTCAACATAATAAAGGCCATATATGGCAAACTCACAGCCAACATCGTTCTCAATGGTAAAAAACTGAAACCGTTTCCTCTAAAATCAGGAACAAGACAAGGATGCCCCCTCACACCAATATTATTCAACACAGCTTTGGAAGTTTTAGCCACAGCAGTCAGATAAGAAAAAGAAATAAAAGGAATCCAAATCAGAAAAGAAGGAGTAAAGCTGTCACTGTTTGCAGATGACATGATACTATACATAGAGAATCCTAAAGATGCTACCAGACAACTACTAGAGCTAATCAATGAATTTGGTAAAGTATCAGGATACAAAATTAATGTGCAGAAATCTCTTGCATTCCTATACACTAATGATGAAAAATCTGAAAGAGAAATTAAGGAAACACTCCCATTTACCACTGCAATAAAAAGAATAAAACACCTAGGAATAAACCTACCTAAGGAGACAAAAGACCTGTATGCAGAAAACTGTAAGACATTGACAAAAGAAATTAAATATGATACAGACAGATGGAGAGATATACCATGTTCTTGTATTGAAAGAATCAACATTGTGACAATGACTCTACTACCCAAAGCAATCTACAGATTCAATGCAATCCCCATCAAACTACCAATGGCATTTTTCACAGAACTAGAACAAAAAATTTCACAATTTGTATGGAAACACAAAAGACCCTGAATAGCCAAAGCAATCTTGAGAAAGAAAAACAGAGCTGGAGGAATCAGGCTCCCAGACTTCAGATTTTACTACAAAGCTACAGTAATCAAGACAGTATGGTACTGGCACAAAAACAGAAATATAGATCATTGGAAAGCCCAGAGGTAAACCCACACACATTCACTTTATTTTGATAAAGGTGTCAAGAATATACAATGGGGGCTTCCCTGGTGGCGCAGTTGTTGGGAGTCCGCCTGCCGATGCAGGGGACACAGGTTCGTGCATACAGAAAAATAAACTCAAAATGGATTAAAGACCTAAATGTAAAGCCAGACACTATAAAACTCTTAGAGGAAAACAAAGGCAGAACACTCTATGACATAAATCACAGCAAGATCCTTTTTGACCCACCTCCTAGAGAAATGGAAATAAAAACAAAAATAAACAAATGGGACCTAATGAAACTTAAAAGCTTTTTGCACAGGAAGGGAAACCATAAACAAGAAGACAAGACAACCCTCAGAATGGGAGAAAATATTTGAAATAAAGCAACTGACAAAGGATTAATCTCCAAAATTTACAAGCAGCTCATGCAGCTCAATATCAAAAAAAACAAGCAACCCAATCCAAAAATGGACAGAAGACCTAAATAGACATTTCTCCAAAGAATATATACAGATTGCCAACAAACACATGAAAGGATGCTGAACATCACTTATCATTAGAGAAATGCAAATCACAACTACAATGAGATATCACCTCACACCAGTCAGAATGGCCATCATCAAAATATCTACTAACAATAAATTCTGGAGAGAGTGTGGGGAAAAGGGAACCCTCTTGCACTGTTGGTGGAATGTAAATTGATACAGACACTGTGGAGAACAGTATGGAGGTTCCTTAAAAAACTAAAAATAGAACTACCATATGACCCAGAAATCCCACTCCTGGGCATGTACCCTGAGAAAACCATAATTCAAAAAGAGTCATGTACCACAATGTTCATTGCAGCTCTATTTACGATAGCCAAGACATGGAAGCAACCTATCGACAGATGAATGGATAAAGATGTGGCACATATATACAATGGAATATTACTCAGCCATAAAAAAGGAGTGAAACTGAGTTATTTTAGTGAGGTGGATGGACCTAGAGTCTGTCATACAGAGTGAAGTAAGTCAGAAAGAAAAACAAATACCGTATGCTAACTCATATATATGGAATTTAAAAAAAAAAAAAGGTTCTGAATAACCTAGGGGCAGGACAGGAATAAAGACGCAGATGTAGATAATGGACTTGAGGACATGGGGAGGGAGAATGGTAAGCTGGGACGAAGTGAGAGAGTGGCATGGACATATATACACTATCAAATGTAAAATAGATAGCTAGTGGGAAGCAGGTGCATAGTACAGGGAGATCAGCTCGGTGCTCTGTGACCACCTAGAGGGGTAGGATAGGGAGGGTGGGAGGGAGACGCAAGAGGGAGGAGATATGGGGATGTATGTATATGTGTAGCTGATTCACTTTGTTATAAAGCAGAAACCAACACACCATTGTAATGCAATTATACTCCAATAAAGATGTTTTAAAAAAAAGAAAAAAAAAACTATATAAGGTAATATGCACAGGTTCCAGAAATTCAAAGATTACGACATGGATTTCTTTGAGGAGAGGGAGGGCATGTGTTTAGCTTACCACATCCTACAATTCTCAAGTGATGAGAAAAGCCAGATTTGATCGGCTCAGTGGTAGGAGAGAACGCCATAAAATTTGACCCATTAAAGATACTTCATTTTAATCCCATTCTATCTCCTCTCTGTCTTCCAAGAACGAAACATGGAAGCCAGACAAGCAATTACAGCTCTCTGCTGCAGCAGCTTCTTATGATTGTCTTTGTGGGAGACATCTTGAATAAAATCAGAGAACCATGCCGAAGAATCTAAGTTGGAAATGGTCCTATGGAGGAGCAAAGAGGGTAGGGAGGGGAAAAGGGAGAGAATAGTGAGAAGAGGGAAAGAGGACAGGAATGAGTAAGACCTATTAGAGGAAAGAGAAAATGTAGAAGGTGTACTTTGGATCAGTACTTAAACCAGGGTTTTAACCGTTTTGACTGAATTGACCATATGTTTATAATTAAACATAATTAAATATTATAATACTTTATAGAAACATTA
Organism: Lipotes vexillifer; assembly: GCF_000442215.2. NCBI lineage: Eukaryota > Metazoa > Chordata > Mammalia > Artiodactyla > Lipotidae > Lipotes > Lipotes vexillifer. The sequence goes on from NW_006790551.1 coordinate 3,709,120, forward strand.
GATAAATATTATTTATATGGAATTACGTGTGTGGACACGGCTTGAGAAGAAGAATCAAATGCCACCTCTTCTCTGAAAGTTTTTCTGAGTTGCTATGTACAATTACTCATTCTCTTTTGTTTGCTCCCAGAGTACATTGCACACCTACCTAGAGCACTGCATTGTGAATGTGCATTGCATATTTTTCTCTCCAGTAGATTATGCACTTTATGAGAAGAACTCTATCTATATAACTAACACTTATTGCTAACTTGCTATGTACCAGGCATTTCGCAAAGCACTTTGCATGTATTTAATCTTCTAAACAGTCCTACAAGATGCATATTTTTATTCCTTTTTTTTTTTTTTTTTTTTTTTTTTTG
>NW_006790551.1:3709551-3736147 GCF_000442215.2 Lipotes vexillifer
TTTGCGGTACGCAGGCCTCTCACTGCTGTGGCCTCTCCCGTTGCGGAGCACAGGCTCCGGGCGTGCAGGCTCAGCGGCCATGGCTCACGGGCTCAGCCGCTCCGCGGCATGTGGGATCCTCCCGGACCGGGGCACGAACCCATGTCCCCTGCATCGGCAGGCGGACTCTCAACCACTGCGCCACCAGGGAAGCCCTATTCCCATTTTAAAGATGATAAAGTCAAAGCATGGAAAGTTGAGGATTGTCAAGGTCATACAGCAAGAAAGAGGTAGAGCTGGAATTTGAAAGTAGGCAGTGTGGTTCCTAAACCTTCACTTGTAAGTAATGTAATCTATTATGCTACCCTGCACCAAACATATAATAAGATAGTTCAGTTACTTCAATTATTAGTGGTCAGATTCTTTCAAAGGCTAATAAATAAACAATTTCTGTAACCTGGCTTTTTACTGCAGATTTTTTTAAAGATTTATTTTAAAGGAAGGCTCTTGCCTTACGCTTCAGGTTACATTTTTTTTTGCCAACTCAGGAAAAGTATGAAATGCCTCTAATTAGATGCATCAAAGAATGTAATATGTTGTGATAACCTCAAACTTCAAACAGGTTCCATTGATGTTAGAGCGAGGAGAGAAAAGTTAAAATAAAGATATCATTTTAAGTTTTTGTTTCCTAATAGATGTAATTTATTTTGTAGAACTCAAAAATAGTCTCATAGGGCCAAGATGTAAATGCAGTCTACACACTGAATAAAAGGAAGTGGACAAAGTAGAATTTGTGGAAGGACTGAGCCACCATTTTCATTCATTGCCACATTTATTGGGTACCAATCTGTTTAGAGTTCTCCAAGGAGAAACTTCAAATATAAGTTGCTGAATAGTATATCTACTTAACGTTTGTACCATCAGGAAATCTGGGAGTGTCACCCTGTAGTCTGAACTTTGGTGATTTCTTAGATGACTTATCTTTTTTTCTTAGAGAAGCTAATAGCAACTTGAGGGTAAGGATTGTGGCTCATACAATTCCTGCTTTCTGATGATACCTACAGGGGCTATTCTCATAATGGTTGGTCAATAAATATTTACTGAATGGGTGAATGAGTGGATCAATCAGTCCATTGAGAGAGTTTGACTATTCACAGTAAAAAATAGCAAAGCACATTAAATCTTACTAAGTTAGAACATTGGTTTGATTCAATGACTTTTAGATACTGTCAAGGAAGTCATCATTTTCCTCTCTTCTACTTCACATTTGCTTTGCTTTTCCTCCTTTTCTTTTCTCAGTCTTTTTTCCATTTATCTACTTTTACTTTTTTTCTCTCTCTTCCAACTGCTAAGAAGTGTGTCCCCATGATTTCTGTCATTAACCAAATAGATATCTGTGTTTATGGGGAAAGAAATGGAATAAACAAATGTGATTTTGATTTTAGATTACTTGGGTTTGAGATGGCAATGAAGTGTCATGTACTTATGATGTGGGAATATAAATTTGGAGAGAAGTTGAGGCTTGAACATAGATTTGGAATTTATCTAGCATGAAGGTAATATTCTAAGGTGTGTGAATAGATGTGACCACAGTGCCTTAACCATGGCACCAGAGTTTACTCTGAACAGTAGCTCTGCTACTTGAATCAACACCACCAACAGCAAGGCCCTTACTAGCACTTACTATGTCCCAGGATTTTTTCCTCCAGATACACAGTTAATTCTCACAGCAATGTCAGTACTAGTATCTGATTTTGCAGAATGTCTGTGATTATTAGTATTATTCATCAAATTGCTATTCATCTAATTTCCTTTCTTTTTCTGATTGTGCGATTCAGGATAAATTATTTAACTCTCTCTCTCACTATATATATATGTATACATATATATAACACACACACACACACACACACATATATATATATATATATAGTAATTTTCTGTTTCTATGATCTTATCTTTGTGTTTTCATTATTACCATTACCAAAACTCAGATGCTTTTTTACTGTTACTTAATTTTATGCATAACATAATTTTACTTATAAATATATATGAAGAAAACTGAGGCTTTGTGAGGATTATTAACCTGGCCAAAATGGCAGAGCTAGTCAGGTGAAAGTAAAAATGGTGTGTTTCTGATCACAGCAAGTGGTAACATCTATCCACTTATCCAGACTAGAAACCTGGAGTCACTCAAGATCCTTTCCTCCAACAATCTCTGCATTTCACTGCCTAAATGCATCTTGTGTCCATTCTATCCTCTACGTTTCTGTTTGTATTGTTCAAATTCCTCTCTCTAGTGTCCAATTTTTCCCTTATCAAACCTATCAGTCATGCCGTTGACAGAGTAATTTATCTGACAAAAATCTTTGCCCTTTATTTGCTTTGTTTTTTTGTATAGTATGTTTAGTAATCCCAGTTTACCACATTGATGCTATAGCGCCCTCTTAGAATCAAGCCACACAGGTACCCAGGCAGCACAACCATAATTACTTCACTTAATTTCTTAAGATGATTTAATGGATTCCTATGGCAGTTAAGATGAAAATTTAAATCTTTCCATGGCCTTCAAGCCCCTGCTGGTGCCCTCTGCTTGTTTCTCAGCCTCATTTTGAGCCACTTGCCCTCTTGTCCTCACTCCAGCCACAAGGGCCTTCCAGTTTGTGGAAGCTGCTACACTGCTTTCTGCCTCAGGGCCCTTGAACATGCTACTCCCACATTTGGAATCTCACATCTCTTCCTCCCTACTTGGGACACATGTACATTCAAATGAAAGACCAATTGAAATAAAATCAGTTTTATTATTGTTGTAATTCTAGGATCTCACAGAACTGTGTCTCTTTCAGAGTACTTAATTCAGTTTATAATCATAAATATGGTAATTTGTTTAGTGGCTTCTTCCTTATTTCTCTGTTGGGCAAAGGCCATGACAGTTTTGCTTATCACAGCAACTGCACAGCTGTACTGTGCATATATGAGGTACTTAATAAATGTTAATTGAATGAATATTCTCTCTAGTATTCCTGATGTTTTGGGTGACTTTATTGTTTTTTCTCTTAGAGAATCATTTTCAACAGACCATCTAGAATAAATGGCAAACTGAGTTTTCTGATTGTAAAGAAACTTTGATCTCTCTTAAAATACACACACACACACACACACACACACACACACACACACACACACACACAGACTCTACAAGGAGGAAAATGCATGGGGAGAAGGCAGATGTTTTCATAGTTCCTCAAGTTTGCATTAAATTTGGGATTTTCTCACTGAAGGAATCCCATTTCCTCTACCATACTTGGTTCTGAGGCGTTAACTACCCCCTCTCCTTCTTTGTATTCTGTGCCAAGAGGGAAAAATTCCCTTCCTTTATTTACTCTTAGCCTTTTGATATTTTCCACCTAAAAAGAATTTTCTAAGGAATAAGGAAGAACTGAAATAATTACTGGAGTTCCCAAGGAACAGCCAGGTTGCTGAGCCCAGGTTCACTCCAGCTTGAGGATGGCAGATTATTTTTCCCCTCTCATCACATCTCTGATCCATTGGTAGTGGCTGCCTGGAGACATGTGTAAGAGGGATTCTGAGGGCACCGCCAGCCTCAGTGGGAAAGTGTGCCATGATTACTTCATTGAACACATACTTACTGAGTGCGTGCTATGTAATTAGCAGGGCTGGCTAGGGGCGTGGGAGTACAGAGAGTTGTCAACCTTGTTAGCCTTTCTCTACACATGGAGGGCAGATACAATTTTGTAAGCATCTTGATTATTCTCTCTCAGCTCAAAGCTAATCCCTCTGTTACATGGCTTTCCATCACCACTGTGACTTCCTCACCCCAGAAGCAGGTCTAATAGTGAATTTTGTTTTGTTTTTGTTTGTCTCGCAAAAAAACAAAGGGAATCAAAAGCCCTTTCTTCACTAAAACCCCCTAATTTTCATGACTTGAGACAACTGTAAACCATCATTCCTCTTCCTTTCTTTTTTTTTTTTTTCTGCTTTCTCTTTTGACAGACAGACTTTGCTCCCGTCTAATTTGTACTGACAGAATCACGACCCTTATTGAGGGCCAGTGAATAATCTGGACCTTAATTCTTGAGCTGTGGTAGAGACTTCTAACTGTTTATTCAATATCCATTTCCCTTTCTTGCTTATCAGGGATGACCAGTAAGTAGCCATTGGGTGGGGATTTTCACACATTTTGCACTTTCAGTCTTTCTTGCTAGAAAGTGGATGTGGTGGCTGGTATTTCAGGTATCATCTTGTGACTTTGAGGCTGGAAGTCATGATGGCAAAGCTGGAAGACAGATGGAGCCTGGGTCCCTGCTGAACCTGATGGGGCTACTCTTCGAGCTCTGGACTACTTACTTTCGGGCATCATTTTACGTGAAAGAATAAAACCCTAACATGTCAAATCTACTGTAATCTGGTTTCTATTATTTACAACTGAATGCAATTCCTAGCAATATGGGTTCTTCAGCTCTGATTTCTCCCTGATTCTTTTATTGTATGCTTCACCCAGGAAGGACTATTACATTCATGTTAATCTCAGATTGGAAGTTCCATGAGGACAGGGAATGTGACTATTTTGCTCACCAGGGTTTCCTCAGTGTCTAGCACATTGACTGACACTTAGACATTGGCTCAAAAAATATGATGTGTGAATGAATGAATAATAACATACTTTCTTCAAATACAAGTCATAAAATATTAAAAAGAATTAGCAATCATACAATTACTAGAGAGCCAATCTCTCAATGATTAACTGAATATTCTTCTTACCTGAGGGCCAACAAAACTATATGTGGTTGTAGGTTTTGTGGAATAAGAAAAAAATAATACTTGACATTAAAACACAGTGTACTTTGACATTTGATAATTTGTAAGAAATTTGGTGTTGGCATCTGTATACTTTAGTTATAATAATAATGTTTCTTTAGTGTGTCATAGTTTAAGGACATTTCACACACTCCCTGGCTTAGAGAATAGAAAGTATATTTAAAGTTTTCCACAAGGTGCTCCTGCACTTTATAACTTTAATATTTGCTGAGTGCTTCCTACACGATCAGCTGAGTTATCATTGTTTTATATGCACTAACAAATTCGATCTAACTGATGGTCGAGAGCCATGTTATTCCCGTCGTATACTTGAAGAGATTGGGTTACAGAAAGCTTAAGTAAATTGCTAGTCTTAAAGCTAAACAAGCTATATGATATTTTATTTGATATTTTTTGGTGATGTGTACCTTTACTAATTTGTTTATCCATTCATCAAACAAAAATTATTGTTTGTTGATTGCTTGCTTGATTAATTGAAGAGTTACTCAGTATCAGGCACTTGCTTGGCTAAGCTCTGGGAAAGTAAAAGTATTCCGTTTCCCACATTAAGGTGCATAATGGTCCAATGTAGCATGATGAGTGCTTGATACAGAGGTTGGATAGAGAGGAAAGGGCAGATTCCAGAGGCTTCCAGGAGAAAATTTCACCTTACAAGACAATCAAAGTTGGCCAGATAAAGAATGGGAAGAATGGTGTTCCAGAGAGGATCCTCCAGAGAGAGACAAATATCATATGATATCACTTATTTGTGGAATCTTAAAAAATGATACAAGTGAACTTATTTATGAAACAGAAACAGACTCACAGACATAGAAAACAATCTTATGGTTACCAAAGGGAAGGGTGGAGGGAGGGATAAATTAGGAGCTTGGGATTAACATACACACACTATTATATATAAAATATTTAGATAACCAACAAAGACCTACTGTATAGCACAGGGAACTATACTCAATATCTTGTAATAACCTGTAATGGAAAAGAATTTGAAAAAGAATATTTATATATTGTACATACATACATATGTTTAACTGAATCACTTTGCGATATACTTGAAACTAACATAACATTGTTAATTAACTGTACTTCATTTAAAAAATGTTTTTTTAAAAAAGAGAGGAGGGCTTCCCTGGTGGCGCAGTGGTTGAGAGTCCGCCTGCCAATGCAGGGGACGTGGGTTCGTGCCCCGGTCCGGGAAGATCCCACATGCCGCAGAGCAGCTGGGCCCGTGAGCCATGGCCGCTGAGCCTGCTCGTCCGGAGCCTGGGCTCCGCAACGGGAGAGGCCACAACAGTGAGAGGCCCGCATACCGCAAAAAAAGAAAAATTAAAAAAATAAAGAAAAAGAAAAAGAGAGGAACTTGTGCAAAAGCATAAGAGTGAGGAAATGTGGCTTATTCTGGAAACGAGAAGTCCTTAATGTGGTAGAGGCACAGCCTGGAATGAGCAGCACAGAGAGATGGGGCTCTTGACTGTGATGCACTGCGGACAGGTCATCAAGGGGCTTCTGCTTTCGCCCTAAGCGAGCTCAGACACTATTCTGTAAGTGGCAAGGGCCCCCCAAAAGGGCACTGTAGTTACCTTTATATTTCCACAGAATAAATTTGACCGAAGTATGGAGGCTGGCACAGAGAAGAGTAACACCTGAAGTCTCAGGTAAAGGGGAATGAATTAGGTTCCTACCATATTGTTGGAGTTCCAATTTAACTGGAATGAACTCCACTGCAAATTTTGAACACCTATCATTATTTAATGCTGAAAAGCTTCATACCTATGAAGCATCTGCATGTGGTCAAATATTTCAGATAGGGTCAAATCTCTCTTTTCCACTCTAGGGAGAAGGAACAGAGAAATGTATAACACAAAGTGATAGATAATATCAACTAGTTAATTCTATATGTATGCATATTGATTATATATATGTTTTTATTATTTTTGAACTTAGGAACTTCTAAAGTCTTAAAAATGTATTCCCAATCAAACAGCAGAGTGGGCTAAAGAGAAACCCTGGGACAGACCCAGGAACACCCCCCTCTTCTATGCTGATCTTGGCTTTGCATTGTAGCCTCCGGCCATCATATTCAATTCTGGGAATTGCTGGCTGCCTTCTCAAAAGGATGCACCAAAATAGTGTTTCTCAAACCTTCTGTGATTGAAGTATTATATTCAAAATTGCAGTCGCCCCAATTCTTCTCTGTAGAATATGAAATGAGGAAGGGAAACGGGAGATATTCAACAGATTAGTCAGTGGTGTCCATCCTCGCCTTCCTCCTTGTGACCAGAGTAGGACTTGGATTTATAATTCTTTATCTGTAGCTCCAAATCCAAAAAGCTGAAAAACTAAAGTGTGTCCATGGCCGATTTGGTAGTAATACCTGACTAAACCTGAACTCATGTGGTCATAAAACCTGACCCAAGCTGACGGAAGTCTATTTATAATCTGCATTTCACTTGGTGCGAAGAGTCACACGCTTTGCCGCAGAAATATTCACATGGTTGATATTGTTTGCAGTGTTACCTAACATCCTGAATATGCACTTTATTGCCCTTTTAATGTTGCCCGCATACCGCAAAAAAAGAAAAATTAAAAAAATAAAGAAAAAGAAAAAGAGAGGAACTTGTGCAAAAGCATAAGAGTGAGGAAATGTGGCTTATTCTGGAAACGAGAAGTCCTTAATGTGGTAGAGGCACAGCCTGGAATGAGCAGCACAGAGAGATGGGGCTCTTGACTGTGATGCACTGCGGACAGGTCATCAAGGGGCTTCTGCTTTCGCCCTAAGCGAGCTCAGACACTATTCTGTAAGTGGCAAGGGCCCCCCAAAAGGGCACTGTAGTTACCTTTATATTTCCACAGAATAAATTTGACCGAAGTATGGAGGCTGGCACAGAGAAGAGTAACACCTGAAGTCTCAGGTAAAGGGGAATGAATTAGGTTCCTACCATATTGTTGGAGTTCCAATTTAACTGGAATGAACTCCACTGCAAATTTTGAACACCTATCATTATTTAATGCTGAAAAGCTTCATACCTATGAAGCATCTGCATGTGGTCAAATATTTCAGATAGGGTCAAATCTCTCTTTTCCACTCTAGGGAGAAGGAACAGAGAAATGTATAACACAAAGTGATAGATAATATCAACTAGTTAATTCTATATGTATGCATATTGATTATATATATGTTTTTATTATTTTTGAACTTAGGAACTTCTAAAGTCTTAAAAATGTATTCCCAATCAAACAGCAGAGTGGGCTAAAGAGAAACCCTGGGACAGACCCAGGAACACCCCCCTCTTCTATGCTGATCTTGGCTTTGCATTGTAGCCTCCGGCCATCATATTCAATTCTGGGAATTGCTGGCTGCCTTCTCAAAAGGATGCACCAAAATAGTGTTTCTCAAACCTTCTGTGATTGAAGTATTATATTCAAAATTGCAGTCGCCCCAATTCTTCTCTGTAGAATATGAAATGAGGAAGGGAAACGGGAGATATTCAACAGATTAGTCAGTGGTGTCCATCCTCGCCTTCCTCCTTGTGACCAGAGTAGGACTTGGATTTATAATTCTTTATCTGTAGCTCCAAATCCAAAAAGCTGAAAAACTAAAGTGTGTCCATGGCCGATTTGGTAGTAATACCTGACTAAACCTGAACTCATGTGGTCATAAAACCTGACCCAAGCTGACGGAAGTCTATTTATAATCTGCATTTCACTTGGTGCGAAGAGTCACACGCTTTGCCGCAGAAATATTCACATGGTTGATATTGTTTGCAGTGTTACCTAACATCCTGAATATGCACTTTATTGCCCTTTTAATGTTTCCTTAATGCTTTTTTTATTTTGAGACTTGTAGATCTGTGTGCAGTTGTAAGAAATAATACATGTAGTAGACGCTGCACCTAATTCACCCCCATGGTAACATTTTGCATAACTATAGTACAGCATCACAACGAGGAGATTGACGTTGATACAATCCATGGACTTTCTTTGGATTTCACCAGTTTTACATGCACTCAATTTCATTCCTTGCATTTTGTCACATGTAGATTCGTGTGGCCACTACCACAGTGAGATGCAAAATAGATCCTTGTTCATCACAAGATCTCTCCTGCTACCGCATTACAGCAGCGGCCACCTCCCTCATCATCCCTCTCCCTAAACCCTGCAACCACTTTTGCGTTCTTCATCTCTACAGTTTTGTCATTTCTACAATGCTAAATAGAGTTATACATTGTGTGATCTTTTGTGATTGGCTTTATTCGCTCAGCATAATTCCTTTGGAGACCCATGCAAGTTGTCGCATGCTTTGTAATATCTGAAAATTCTGAACTCCAAAACACATTTAGCCCAAAGGTTTTAGATAAGAGGCTGTGGAGCTGCACTGAGAGTCTGCTGCTGCGGTTAGAGCCTTGCCTGCTCTTTGAACCACTGAGGAGCTAGGCTGGCAGGACTTGAGGGGCTGCGTTCTCATCAGTGAGTGGGGTCTGGAGATAGTTTGAAACCGATGTTTCTGGTGTTCGGTTTGAATGCGGCTCCCGCCGCCCATGTGACATTTATCTCCGTTGCACCCTAATTATTCAATGTTCACAGTATTCTGCCTTACTTGCCTTTGCCTGGGTTTCTCACTCATCGCATTTCCCTTCTGGGCCTAAATTCTAACCCTAATTTGCAATCTGCTTTCCTTAGTCTTGTTTCTATCAGCCCCTTTCCCTAGCACTGCACCCGGCTTCCTATATCACTTACATTGACTCCACTCAGCATGCAGATCTGTGACTCAGGGCTCAGATTTCAGCCCTTGCCTGTCTCAGGGCTGTGTTGTGTTCTCTCTGCCACTCAGATTTCAAGAGTTGGATACAGGGTCTTCCTTGGAGAGCTTCCCACTGTGGATTCTCATCATCGTTAGACTGAGTTTTGATGTCAGTAAAATTAAGCCTTAAAAGTATAGTTACTGTTTATATTCTAAAGTAAAATTTGCCCCATTTAAGTTGATATTCAGTTCAAAAGATAGTTTGGTAAATTCTATAGTGGAAATTGTTAGGATTCCTTGGTGGCGCAGTGGTTAAGAATCCGCTTGCCAATGCAGGGGACATGGGTTTGAAGCCTGGTCCAGGAAGATCCCACATGCTGCGGAGCAACTAACCCCGTGCTCCACAACTACTGAGCCTGTGCTCTAGAGCCCGCGAGCCACAACTACTGAGCCCACATGCCACAACTACTGAAGCCCACGCTCCTAGATCCCGTGTTCTGCAACAAGAGAAGCCACCGCAATGAGAAGCCCGTGCACTGCAACGAAGAGTAGCCCCCGCTCGCCACAAGAGAAAGCGTGCACAGCAACTAAGATCCAACACAGCCAAAAATAAATAAATAAAATAAATAAATTAAAAAAAAGAAATTGTCACTAAATGTAATAAGGTAATATTCTGTTCTTGACAATTGACTTATGCACATCTCTGAGAAGTGTGGCTGTGTGTTTGTGTGTGTAAGTCTAAAATGGCTAACGATATTTAGGGAAGAGGAAGCATGGAAGAACGGCCCAAAGAGGGGAATTGATCACATTTGTCCATGCATCCCACTTCTCTTTCCAGCCTGCTGCAGTGGAAGACATCAAAATAGTCAATGTTATGATGTCATTGTCCCAGTCAACCTTGATTGACTTATGTCTTCCTTTTGGAGAAAGCTAAACTAAAGAAGTCGTTGTAGGATCACCAAGATTTTATTTCTAGCCCTACAACTATTATAAAAACACACTTTCTGGTTAAGAGCAAAAAATCATTTCTAATAATTCATAGAATTTTTTCAGGTGGAACAATTATTTGGGAAATTTCTAGATGTTTGAGTGTTTCACGTTTCCATCTGGTGTCTGCCATTGTGCGGAACAGCCTAGCATTGTTCTGTGATACTTTGGGTTAGCTCTTGGTTAGCACTGACTTGCCAAAGTTTCCTGTTGGGAATATCAATAGGGTCCACTAATTTCCTGAAGAAATCAATTAAGAATGAAGAAGAGAAGAAGAAAAGATAATATCTAATTCTGACTAACTTTCTCACCTAAGATATTTTTAGTCCTTTTCCCAAAGAGAACAAGCAACATGGATTTGGAAACTAAAAAAGAAAATAAGGGTAATTTGAGCAATCTTTTAAACATTTGTACAAAATAAATGGGAAAACTAAATAAGAAAGCTATGTATTTTTTAGGGTGAATGAAGAAAGGAGAAAAAAGAATATACCAGTTTTTCCCCCTTTAGAAATGTTTTCTTTAAGTCTTTTTGTCTCAATATCCACCTGCCAAAATTTTTTGACAACAGACAATCATCCCATTCTCCTTCAAAGTCTTCCAGAATAGCATTGCATCGAATTCCTGTCAGTGATTTTTTACCTTCAGTTAAAACCATTTTTCCTTTTGCAAGTGCATCATTAGCACTGAAGAAAGAGCCATATTGATAGGCCTTTGCTTTTACTTTTATGTCAAAACTACTTCCCGAAAAATAATTTTCATGTACTTTGCAAATCTGTCCACAGTTGAAAGAGTCATCAAATATATAAAATGAAACGCACACAAGGCAGTGCATGTGTGTGGCTGGTGACCCATAATGGAATGGTGAGGTCAAGGTAAATGAACATGAAAAATAAAGGCTGAAGGGGTTTCTATTTTTTTTTTTTTTTAGCTTAAGCTATAGACATAAATGTTTGTTGTGGTTATGATTAGTTTATCTCAAATATTTAAATCACCACTTAAAGGAGACCTTAGAAGCTCATCACTCTTGGGTGCTCAGAACAGTGGCTGGCACAGAGTGGGTGCTGAATATTTACCGACCAAATGCATGCATGAATGAAGATCTCTGTATTTATTCTCTCTCAATCCTTTAAAAAATTTGTTATGACAGTCCCAGAACCTTGACCAAAGCAAGTATTAATTTCTGAGTTTGTAACTAAACGTAGATTTATTTTGAAAAGTGTTTGGGAACGCTTTGCTTGTGGAGCGTTAGTTGCACATAATGTAACATCAGCCTACGTTTCATAGCTACAAAAGTAAAGATTTTTGCTATCTGCTTTAATTATCTAATTAGAATTCAATAAGCTATGTAGAGGCTGCCCTTTGGGGCTCATTAAATCAGCAGCGTTACGAGTGTTGCAACTGAAGAAATACATTTTCGAACGGAGCCCCTTGCTGCCGAAAAGTCCTTTGCTTACTACAACGCTGCTCGCGAGGAGAGCGCGGCCTTGGGCCAGATGGCGGGCAGGTACCCCAGGCGAGCGGGAGGTGCGGGGCCGGCGCGGCGGGCGGCCAGACGGGATCCGCTTACAGCTCGCTGGGACGCCGCGCCCCGCGGCCGCAGCAGCGCGGGCGGTTCGGCGTGTTGATGTACAGGGTCAAAACAGGCTTAATCTTTTGAGCTGGCTGACCCCAGCTTCACTGAAGAAAGGCTGAATCACAACAGTCTCTGGATTGAAATCTTAGCTCCGATGCAACAGGAGCTTTTACTGTTGATGCTGCTGCAGCGTTTGCTCCTAAAGCTGGGGATTCAAGTGTTTTAAGTCTCCAGGGCCTTCGGTTGAAATCCTTCTACCAGCTTGAAAGTCTCACAGTTGTTAAAAGAAAAAGAAAAAGAAAAATCAAACACACAAAGCCACAAGCCCTTCACATTTCCTTTCGCTGGCCATGGAATCATACTCATTTGAAAATAGAACACCCAGCTTATCTTTTATAAACTGAGACTTTTGTTATTTTTTTTCCTGTATTTTAAACTCGCCCTGATTGCCATGCCATGCATTCATCTCTTAACCAGGAAACAAAAGAGATATTTTGCACCTTGATATAAAATGCCAAGTTTTGATAACATCACAATATGCTACTTTATTACAAAAGGCCAGTTCTTCTATGCTGAGTTACACTTACTATCCACAAAACCACTAGTTGTCAACATATCTTGTTCCAAAAGGTTGGATTTTTAAAACATCCAGAAGACATTTGTCATTTTGAAGCTCCTGACTGTATGATGTGCAGCTGTATGAAGGTTCTTTTCAGCATTTGAAATGGTTCTGTGTAGTCAGGCCCTTACTAAGATGAAATGCATTTCCATGTGAATTTATTGGGGTTTGCAGCCCCATACTCCTGCCTGCCTCCTTGATTTTGGCTCTACTCACAGCTCCTTTTATTGGTTTTTGGCCGGTTGCTGAGGGCATATGTTTTGGACTTTTCTTGCCTGATTTGTGAGAGTCTGCTGACATCCAGGAAAGTGCCGCAAAAAACCTGTTGCTCATATCCAAGCTTATGTGTTTCATGGCAGAGCCACTAGCCCTGAGCTCAAGTTTCTTGACAACAAGTCTTATTTATGGAGAAACAAACACAGGCAGTATTTTGTGGGACTATGCTGTTCTCTTTCTGGGAGTAACATTTGGCATTTCTCTGCAAGAGGGCATTAGTTTTTTAGACACCTCATGTTCAAGGGTGTGACAGAGGAAGGGATATCGCTGCTGATGGTGATGATAGCTGCCATTTACTGAGCAGACACCAAAAGCCAAGCAATTTGCATTGACTCATCACCGCAGAATTGCAAGGGAAATGCTGCTGTTCCCATTTTGAAGATGACGAAACTGAGGGTAAGCAGCATTCCCAGAATCTTACGGAGTGTTGAAGGCAGGATTCAAACGTCGGTCTTTTTGTTTTTAAAGTTTATGTTTTTTCCCCAAAGAAACCCGAGAGGCAAATACTGCCTTTGATTTTTTAATAAAGAAAATTTTGTTCTGAAACTGCCATTCTATTTGACGACAATGTTTAAACGTACACTATTTATAGGAGTTGGTGCCACGAGGATGCAGTAATGGCTAAGGTACTGTTCCTGTTCTTTAAGGACTCATAGACTGGAGCAGTGGTTGCTGACTCGCAGTGATCTTACCCCTCCAAGGGACATTTCTGAAGGTCTGGAGCCGCTTTTGATTGGCAAGTTGGGTGAGCATGTTTGGAACTATTTGTATCTAGTAGGCCGAGGCTGGGCATGCTGCTAAAATCCTACAATGAATCCAAATTTGTTTTTGAGATACTGCTATTGAGATACAGTGGTCTAGAAGAAGAAAAACACTGAAAATATGGTAAGATTTATGCTGTGCCATTAACAATGGTGTGTGGTAGATTGTATTATTTGTCCAAAATATTTGCTGACACTCTCTATTGGGGCCTTCTGTGCGGGAGAATTATACCTCTTGCCCCATTAATACCAGGCATGGCCATTTGACTTGCTTTGACCCATGAAATATGGGGAGAAATTTAAAGAGCCACTGTGTAGCTTTGCCCTCTCTCTTTTCCCTCTGTCATAAGACCATTAGGTTCCAGGCAGGGGCTCCTTCATCTGGGACCTCAAAGGAAGGCAACATGGAATAAGATGCAGTCTACTCCAAAGACTGGAATCATAAGCAAGACATAAACCTTTGGTGAAAGCCTGTGAGGTTTTGAGATTGTTTGTTACTGTAGCATAACTTAGTCCTTGCTGACTAATATGGATGTAGTTATTATTTCAACAGGTCAGGATGAGGTGGGATTATAGTAGGAGAATAACCTAGAAGAAAAGACTGGAGCCAAGGTATGCTAGACAGAAAAGGGTGGATTTTAATTTTACGTGTGGGAAGTTTAGTAGGGGTGAGAAAGGAAATTAATTCTGAGAGCAGAGGGAAAGATGATTCAGATACAGGGGGCAGGAAATCAGTTAGGCTATGATAATAGTAGTCCCAGTGGGAGGAGCCAGAGTCTGAACATGGGCAGAGTCCATGTAAATGAAAAGTTGGAGGCTTATGAAAGAGTGATTGGGAAAGAAAAAAAAATTAGTGGGCATGAAAATTTATTTAGTATGAACAATGAGAAGATGATTCAAAGATGATATCAAGATTTTGAGAGTGGTTATCTTGGAAAAAGGTATCACACAAGAACACATTTTGGAATGGATAGGATAAATTTCTTCCAGAGCTTATTGAGCTTGGGATAAAGATGGACTTGTCTAGTGGGAGCTGTTCAGAGGCGTTGGCTATGAGGGTCTGGACAGTGGGAATTGTGGTGAGATTTACATAGTTGGGCATCATCCTTGCATAAGGGTGCAAGTTGAACAATATTATCTAGGGATAGTGGCTGGAACTGAAAGAGGAACTTAAGGAAAAGGGGGTTGGGGGTTGGGAAAAAATAAACCTGATGGGGGGAATGTCAGACATTTAAGTAGAAAATGCTGCCATGGCTGGCTGGTAAGGAGCTATGTTTGGAGCTGGCAGAGGTGTAAGGAGGCAAATTAATGCCTTAATGTCTACTCCTTGGTTAACTGCAAAGTGCTTAAATGCCTTTGCTATTATTCGGAAGCAGTTAAGCTTTGGGTAAAAAAAAAAAGTAGTCCAGAGTTAATAAGGTAAGGAATTTATAAACACTCATAACAAACATGTAAGTCTGAAGTTTTCCTCTGTGTAAAAGTGAAAACCAGAATAACAGTAGCACTTACTTGAAAAACATTCTTAACTTATACTTGGAAGTTTATAAAGTTTTGAGCTTCTTTATGTCTTTGCTATGCCTACCAGTTAGAAATGAGTTTCCTGCATTGTTCTGCTTATTTACTGGTTGTATTCTTAAGTAAAAATGTTCTCCATTTGATTATGACACATTTATCTTCCTTCTCAGTTTCCACATCTCAGGGCAACCTAACCAGCAGATGTTCACAGCCATAACTGAAGGTCTGAACTTCTTGTCCATGCCCTTCTCCACCCCCCTCACAGGCAATGCATCCTTTAGTTTTGAAGTTTTGCCGAGGCAGCTCGATAGGTTAAATAGGTTGGTGATATGCTACGTTTCCTCAGAATAAGTCAGACCACTATCTATTTCTCTTCCTCTGGCTTCACACTTCAGTGTGTTAGGATCCTGGGACATCATGGCAGAGAAATGCTCACTTAATGGTCCATCATCAACCTGCTGGTGGCTGCAGGAATTACAGACAGAGAGCTTAAGAGAAGTCACCCGGATGCATGAGATTGCCTAGGGAGAGAAAGCATTAAGCACGCCGCTGGTGTTAAATACCTCTCATCTCTGAGAAGATAGCACTGCTTTCTTCTGAAAGCAGCACTAACCTGAGTGATTTCATCCAGAATAATAATTTCCTTTCATTTCTCAGCCTAATCAGTCTGTCATTTTGTATTTACTATAAGAAAAAGTTTAGGGCCTTTCTCAGATATGGAGAGTTTAGGGCATAGTCCTCTTTAGGCATTTATCAAATTATTAAATCAGGCTAGTCTTTTGGAGAGCTTGCAATTTACACTACAGAAGGCTGTTTAATCTTTTATTTCCTATGCTTAAGCCATCTTATAATCATCAGTAAAACATCCTCTCTCAATGCATAGTAAATTGGAACTGTGGAATTAAATTATGGAGCCTCATGTTTCCAGGTCCTCGAGATGCAACCTTTATCAGTTCAGCATCCTCACATGCCTGCTGCAGCAACCCATATTTTGCTTCATGCTTCTGACCTTTCCTTTACATCCCTTTGAAAATTTTGTACACATTGTAACATACGTGGCAGTTCCTTGGCATTAGCTGCAGGCTGCTAATTCGATCAGTTAATTCCTGGAAGAGATTACTGGGAGATGCCATCTTAATGTGCTTTATTCTAGGGATGTGCATTTTCCTGTTAATACAGACCTTCTGGAGACATAAAACGTTAACACAAGTAGCTTTCATTAGCAGAATAATGTTCAGGAAAATGAAGGAGATATTTTTTGAGAAAACTTATAACTCCTTTTAATTATACCACTTTAGTGATCAGCAACTTTGCCTCTCCACTCCGTATGTGTAAAGAATAATAACTGAATGCCATTTTAATGTGGGTTGAGCAGAGATAAAACCAGGACCCGTGATTCACATTGTTGCATTTTAAAAAAATTTATTTTATTTATTTATTTTTGTCTGTGTCAGGTCTTAGATACGGCATGCGGGATCTTTCGTTGCGGCACGCGGACTTCTCTCTAGTTGTGGCACGCAGGCTCCAAAGCACGTGGGCTCTGTAGTTGTGGCATGTGGGCTCAGTAGTTGCAGCGTGTGGGCTTAGTTGCCCCACAACACATGGGATCTTAGTTCCCTGACCAGGGATCAAACCAGCGTCCCCTGCGTGGCAAAATGGATTCTTAACCACTGGACCACCAGGGACATCCCAACGTTGTTGCATTTAAATTATTGATTAGGGGTAATCAGATGATTTAACTTTAAGCAGTTTTCCAGATTCAAATTTGTCCATGGTCATTCACAGTATAAAAACTTTCTGAAGAAAGTGAATAATTCACAAGACTCAATCAAGACAGACAAGGAGAAGCATGAGGGCAGGTCCTGGTGAGGAGGGCGGAGTCTCTAATCTTGTGATTTGCTTAGTGATCATCACTGCTTCTACTTCTCTGCCTTGGCAGAACAGTAGGGATGATTTGGCAGGTCTGTGGGTGGTGGCGGAGTGATGTACCCACTCTTGCGCTTAGAATGAAACTAGGGAAAACTCAGGGAGATGAGGAAGAGAAAAATGAAAGGGCTATGCCCCTCCTGAAACAGTTCAAGGATGGGGCTTGGGCCAGGAAATAGCTGGAGCCAAGGACTGGGGAAAGGGCAATGGTGAAAATATCCAACAAATGCCAGGAACAGGGGCTGGACAGGAGTCCGGAGTGACTCTCCGTGGCTGGCTGCTTCACTGCTGGAGGAGGTCTGCCCTTTGCCTGTGCTTTGAGAGCACATGAGATTCCCCCGCGAGCACGCGTCCTTTCAACACCCAGGCCCTGTGCATCTTTGGACATCTAGTGCGCTAGGAGAGGGGCTCAAATCTCCACATTTTGGAGGCCCGAAGGGACAGGTGGGAGTGTTTACTTCTACTATCTACAGATGAAAAAAGGGGATTGGATGGGTTAACTTACTCACTGAAATTCTCACAGAAAGAAGGAAGAGTTAGTATTTGAGCAGTGCATTTTTTAACTTCACAGCTGGGGCTTTCTACATGTAATCTGTTTTGTTATAATTGCAGAAAATACCAATGCAGCAAATACTAGAATATAGCTAGAGGTTCTCCTTTTGTGTCTTCTCTGTTCTCGGCTGTACATATGTTCTGGGTCTCCCTTGTGGTGGCTGGAGTGGACTAGGCAAGGGTGTTGCACGGATGGGTCCACATGGAGGCCAAAGGGTCCACATGGAGGCCTTAAGTTCTCAGATAAGCTGGGTGAGTGAGGTGTTTTCTTATGATGCTGACAGCATTCAAGTTGAGGGAATTTATGTCATGGTCTAAGAGTAAGGCAGAGCTGTCTGAGGAAAATTGAAATAATCAGAAGAGAATTTTCTCAGACTCCCACCACCCCATCTAACCATGAATAGCAACTGTACCATAGGCTGCCGTCCCACCTCTTCCATAGATACACTTCTGGGTCCTCAATTACGACTAATCTCTCCACTTTTTCACAAGATCCCATTAACTATCTACCGAAAGACATCACTCCAGCCATTCTTTCTTCTCTCTCTGATCAAGTTTTTACTGTCTCCTGATTCCTAGCAAAAATCACACTCTCTGTTATTGCTCCCATCTTTAAAAATAATCTTCCCTTGACTCCACTTCCTCTTTTAGCTACTGCCCCTTTGTAGCAAACATTTTAACTTCCTTTCCTCCTATTTCTTTTTCAACCCACTCCACTTTGACTTTGTCCCAGACCACACTACTGAGACTGCTCTTGCCAAGATCGTTAATGCCTCCACGGTGCTAAAGCCCAGGATGGATTCTCAGTTCTCATCTTAACCTGTCAGTAGCAGCTGATACAGTTGATGCCACTCATCGCTCTGAAACACCTTCCTCACTGGGCTTCTAAGGCACCACACCTTCCTAGTGGGTTTTATAACACATGCTAGACTCTCCTTTTCTGCATTGTTGCTTCTTTCTCTTGTCCTTGACCTCCCGCAGTCAGAGAGCCCCAGGGTTCAACCTTGATCCTCTTCTGTCTATGTTCACTTCCTAGATGCTATAATTCAGTCTCATAGCTTAAAATGTCACCGATCATCCAAAGACTTCTGCATTTCTATGTGACATCCAGCTCTCCTATATTAAATTCTCTAGTGGAAATCTCCATTTGAAGGCCTAATAGACATCTCCACCTTTATACATCCAAAAACTGAACTTTTCGTCTTTCTCCTAAAAGTTGTTCCACCTGCACCTTCCCCCAGTTCAGTCCATGGCAGCTTCATCCTTCAAGGTGCTCAGGCTGAAAGCCGTAGCTAGTCTCAACTCCTCCCTTCTGTTCATATCTCGCATCTAAACATTCAACAGGTCTTGTTTGCTCTACCTTCTCACCCCCTACACTGACACAACGCTGGTGTGACTGAATCATTGCTCATCTGGATGACTGCAGTAACTTTCTAACTGGTATTTCAGCTCCCATCTTGTCCCTCTAGAATCTATCCTCCACATGGCAGCTAGAGCAGTGCTTTAGAAACATAAATCAGATAATGTTGCTCCTCTGCTCGAAACCTCCAATGGATTCCCATCCTAACTGGAGTAAAAACTGAAGTCCTTACCAGGCAACATTACCCTCAGAGCTCATTTCCTGCTACCCTTCCTTGTCTTACTCCCTTCTAGGCAAACAGTCCTTAGGGATTTTGCACTAGAACACTTTTCTCCCATATAGCCCTGTAGCTAACTCCTTCACTACTCCTTCACTCCTTCAAGATTTATTCAAATGCCACCTTCTCAATGAGGCCCGCTTGACAACACCACTTACAATTGTAGTTGCTTCCCACTTATTCTCAGTACCCTTGAATCCCTTTACACCGTTCTATCCATTCTTTTTTTCCCCCATAGTACTTAGCACCTTTCAACGTACCTTATAATTTACTCATTTATGATATTGTCTGTCCCTTTCTAGCATGTTAGCCCCACACAGGGTACGGACTGTTGTCTGTTTGGTTCACTGATGCTTAAAGTGCTTAGAAAAGGTGCTTGGTATATAGTAGATAATCAATAAGTGTTAAATAAATGAATGCATAAGCAATTTCCGTTACCAGGGACAAGGGCTATCATGAGGTCAGAAGCTGGGAAAATTAGGAAATGGAGGAGGGAAACTGGAGAAACAGGATGAGGACCACGGACAAACCTAAGATGGCAGGTTTTGTCTTGTATTGTGGAGGTGGGTGTGACACATGTAAGTTACCATGCAGCACCGAAAACCTAGTTTCTTCACAATTCTGCATAGGCTGTGGCTTCCAGAATGTCTACTATTTTGACTTTCCCCTTTGCATACATTTTAGTTTGTTGGGATCCCTTTTAAAAATGTGATGCCAAAATGAAACACAGTATTCCATATATACTCAGACCAGCATCCCATTTATATCATGGGTCATCATCTCCCTTTGTCTGAACCTGCATGTTCAGTAATGTAGTCAAAGAGATCATTAACTTCCCAGGGTTAAACGACACATGACTCAGAATGAGCCTGCTTTCAACCAAACCCACAAGTTACTTTTGTTTATTTTTTCACACAAACCACACTTCAACAAAATCTGCTTAACTCTATTCTTTTAACCTATGTGTATGACTTTTATATTTTTTCTATTAAATTTCTCTTTTCAGTTTAGATCCATTATTCTTACCTGTCAAGATCACAGTTCAGTTTTTTAGTAAATGCTCACAACTTTTCATTTTTGGAAATCTGACAATTAAAAAAAAAAAAAAAGATTGTTAAGTATTGATAAAATGTTGTCCTGGACAGAGTCCTTGAGAAAACCTACACCAAACTATTACAAACCTTTATTTCCATAACAACAGGATCTATTTAATACTCAGGATATATAGGTTTAAGCCAGCTATTTCTTAAGCTTACCCACAAAACTGTTACTGAATAATCTTCCAGATGCTTTGCTGAAATTTAAATGTACTGTGCCTATAGGATTCTGTTGATTTTCCAGTCTAGCATTTTGACCAAAAGATAAAATGAGGCCACTTGGGAATACTTTTGTTAGATAAGCCTGTGTAGCCTTTTGGGGAGCCCCTTATATGAGCTCACAAACCATCTTTTGTTAATTCTGTCTTACAGTCAGGCTTACTATCTCCTATTTGAAGATTTGATCTTCTCCATCACAGTGACATTTTACCTTTGTTTATTTTGTGACATATTTGGTAGGAACAATTCATATACTCCTTCTGGATGACAGGTCCTTGTCATTTAAATTTTAATATATTATTTTCTATAAACGCACATATGGAAGCTTATCATACAGATCGCAGTGTCATTTTTCTTTTCCTATTTGCTTGGCTCTCTCTCCTTATCCCTCTCCCTCCATTCACACTGTCCATTTGCTCCTGCTGCAAATACTCCATATTGATGCCTAGTGTACATATTACATATTTCCATATATTTTGCACTCATATAATCACAGATGACTTCCTTGATGAACTCTTAGGTATCCTATTTCAAAGAGAATCAGTTTATTTATCCTTCCCTGAGAGATAATATTACCCATAAAACTGTCCTAGAAGCATCTGTTTACTTTGAGACCCCAATCTAAAAGTAATAGAATAATTCATTTATCCTTTCACTCAATAAGATTCATGGAGCTCCTCCCATGTCCCAGGAACTGTGCTAGGTTGTGCAGCAATTCTGAGACTTGCCAAGATATTGTGTTTAATCCACCTCTGTATCTTTTCTTTCGCCTCTGAGGAAAAAAGAATCTCTCCTGCTTAGTAGGCCTCCATTTTGAACTGATTGTTTGTATCCTCTCCAAATTCACCTGTTGAAGCCCTAACCCCCAACGTGGCTGTATTTGGAGAGATGGCCTCTAAGGAAGTAATTAAAGTTAAATGATGTCATAAGGGTGAGGCCCTGATCTGGTAAGATTAGTGTCATAAGAAGAGACACCAGAGAGCTCTCCCCAGAGGGAGATAGAGCCTACTGGCTAAGAAACACAGATTTATACCACAGATTTTTGTGAGAGGGAGAGGGGAGAGAGGTGGTGAACAAAAGTATACTCTGTGGTATACGAGGGAAAATATCTTCATTTAATAACATCAATAAAATTATATTTATTCATTAGATGAATACGGTTACCTGTGTGTCTCAATTTCTTTCAAGACTCAAACATGCAGATTTCTGCTACAATATTCAGCAGTATTAAATATTAGTGTATTATGAGCTGAGTTGTGTTCCCTTTCCCCCATCACCCCCCATCACCTTGGAGTGTGACTGTACTTGGACATACGACCTTTAAAGATGTGATTAAGTTAAAGTTGGGTCATTGGAGTGGGCCCTAACCCAATCTGATTGGTGTCCTTATAGGAAGAGGAGATTCTGATACAAAAAGACACACCAGCAATGTGTATACAGACAAAAGCCTGAGTGAGGGCACGGGGAGAAGGAGGTCCTCTTCAAGTCAAGGAGAGAGGCCCCAGGAGAAACCAAGCCTGTAGACACCTTGATCTTGGACTTCTAGTCTTCACAACTGTGAGAAAATAAATTTCTGTTATTTAAGCCACTCAGTCTGTGGTATTGTGTTATGGCAGCCCAAGCGGACTAATACAGACAGGATATAGGATTGCATTTGTTTTGTTTTCCTAACCCTCCCTTCTCCTAACGTTTTGCAGGTACTGCAGTTACCTTCTGGTCCCTTTGCTATTTAGGGAAATTGTTCTGGTCTGCTCTCAGATACCCTGAGCACAGTATTATTTCTATGAGTATTAAGTACTGGCAAATCCATGTGAAGAATGTGATTCTCCTATGTTAACCAAACAGCTGGCTCTCATGGCATTAACCAGTCATTTTGAAAAACATGTAGAGTACAACATTCTATCTATTAAAAATCTGTTCTTCCAAAACAATGCATAAGCTTGCCTAGGACACACTCTGAAAGCACTTTTCATTTATTATCATTTATCATTCTATTTACTTGAATTTTCCTTCCAGGTTCTGCCTGTAATATTCTCCATCTCCTTTTTATAAGGACAGAATTACAGTGCACCCCTCCTGATGGTGGGAGGGTGGTAGAAACGGATCCTAGAATGAGCCTTAACTCTTAAACCCACACTCAGTCTTCAAGGCCAAGGTGACTCAATGTAGCATGCAGAAAGTGAAGCCAGTGTCCAGGATTGGGGCATGTGGTATTTTAAATAAATAAATAAATAAATAAATAAATAAATAAATAAATAAATAAATAAAGGATAGAGATGGGAAACAGCTGGAGTGACTCAGAACTTATTCTCTGGAGCCCAAATCTTCTTGGGGTTCCTTAGCTAAATTCCCACACTTAGTGTATTTTTTTGAGCCAGCTTCTAATCTGTTCCCTGCTTTACTATGGAAGCCTTTGCCCCACAGCTGGGGCTCATTTGGTTTGGATATTCATCTATAAATTGCTGTCAGCAAGGAACTTTAGGCGCTAATTGGTGAAAGTAACCTAAAAAAGGAACCCCAGGGGCCTCCCTGGTGGCGCAGTGGTTGGGAGTCCGCCTGCCGATGCAGGGGATACGGGTTCGTGCCCCGGTCCGGGAGGATCCCACATGCCGCGGAGCGGCTGGGCCCGTGAGCCATGGGCGCTGAGCTTGCGCGTCCGGCAACGGGAAAGGCCACGACAGTGAGAGGCCCACATATCGCAAAAAAAAAAAAAAAAAAGGGAACCCCAGAAGGGAACCAGAAAGACTGAATTTTCATCCTTTCTCTTCCCCTAAGAATTGTGTTACCCCTTGCCAAGAAACAACTAGCTTTGAAGCTTGAGTAATCTCTCTTATTTAAAAACTAAAAACCAACTTAGATGAGATGCCACCAAATGAAAGTATGTTTCTCAGTCTTGTAGTTGAAGAGTATGGAGTGGATAGTGTTTGCGATTCAAAGTCCCACTTGGACGCACTTCAAAGAGGGACTCCAGGCAGAACTGCTAAAAGCTCCACCAGCACCAGGACATACAGATTTCTAGTCACTGGGGCCCGAGCTCAGTTTCTGCATTTGAGGAGTATCATAATTGCTTTCCTTTTAATCTTCTTTGCTGCTTATCAAATGGAGGTCACTTCACAGCAGGACATAGGTTCAAAATAATAAGAGAAAAATTTGTAGTGATTTGATTTTCCTTAAAAACAAATCTTTGCAGTGATACTGAAGCTTAACAAAAGTGCAGGAATTTAAATTGGAATAGGTGAGTTCAGGAACAACTCAGATGATGGAAAAGCAATTCTGGCATCTAAGAACTGGTAGTGAAACAGGCATAGTAGATGTGAATGTCAGTTCACAAGCTAAGGTGTGCAAATGTAAAACTTTCCATTTTTTATACAGCAGCTAATTTTTATCTCTAGATTCCACTCCATGAAGGTCATGTAGCTTGATCTCAGTCGATTCAGGGTCTTCAATGCCCAAATGGCTGCTCAAGGTCACCTGTATACATCCCTCAAATAGGCAGTTTTGTGGTATCCATTATCCAGTAAGGATGCGGTCATTTGCTCGTATGTCTTGCCATCTTGATGCCTCTTGTGCTTATGCCTAACCTATTGGCTCCAGCAGCTCCATTTACTCCTTCCATGTAGAGTCTGGAGCACAAGGACTCTCAGGCCACTTGACATGGCACATGAGAAATCCTCCCCCAGGTATTTAATCATACCATAGAGACGTACCTGTGTTTTGGCCACTTTCTGCTTTCTCCTAAATACTAGGCCTGTTCCATTTTAAACACTGCATTCATTCCATTTTTAGGGTCTTTTTCAAAATATGAGTACAGGTTAAGTATGAGTAGAGCACCTACTCTATGCAAAAAAACCCAAAAGCCAAAAACCAAAACCAAAAACAAAACAACTAAGCAGAATAAAACTTCTTTAAAAAAGAACATATTTCTATTATAGTGGCTTATATTGTCAAATGTAAGAAACATGTGACAATATAAATAATTAGTATGAGAAAAATGTGATGGATTTTGTGACTTTAAAAAAGTGCATCGGGGCAGGGTGTGAGGACACTAGAAGGATTCCTGGGGGAGAGGAGTCTTGGGCTGGGCCTTGAATGAGGTATAAATTTCTGCAGGCAGATAAAAGGGGATTGCAGGGATAATGGGCATTCCAAGAAAATCTAGTGCTTTATCCTGGCTCTAGATCTCCAATTTAGATGACTTCCAAGAAGCACAGGCAGACTTAGGGTCAACTTACAAGTTGGAATATAACACATGGGGTTTGAGTTTCTTTGAGGTTTGAGGGTGTCAAGGCCAGCTTAGGTGTACCTCAAACAGAGCCAAAACTCTAGATTAGTTTCAGAGCTCTCCTGATCTCCTGGAAATGCTCCTGACCACAAGACCAGTCTCTGGGTCAGAGCAGATGAGGAGATCAGGAAGCCCTCCCCACCAAACCTCCCACCCACTGCAGATGGAGTTTATAATTGCCCCTGTCCCAGCCACCTCTTCAGCCCTTGCTCATCTCCCTCACTGGAGTCATCACATTGCTCACTTTGTTTACAGGGTCATCTTTCCTCCATGCTCTGGTCTCTTTGAGAGCAAGCTTCTGTTTTATTCTCAGTGCCCCTTGGTGCCTTCAGCATCTCGTACTTTCCTAGAACCTAGCCTAGGAGGAACTCAATTAATTGAGTGGAAATGAAGAGACACCACTGCCAACTCAACTCCTTGCTAGTCTTTACAGAGCTCTGTAGTTTTATATAGGTTGTTATGAATCTCATCTAGCTCTTGTGGCAGAAAGTGGGTTGAATTAGATATTCTCTTTTTTCCCATTTATTTATTTAATTAAAAACTCTTATTTGTATACACTTTTTACATGTTACTTTCCATTTACTGTTATTACAAAATATTGGCTGTATTCCACGTGTTGTACAATACATCCTTGAGCCTATCTTACATCCAATAGTATGTACCTTCCACTTCCCCATCCCTTTATTGTCCCTCCCCCTCTCCCCACTGGTTACCACTAGTTTGTTCTCTAGATCTGTGAGTCTGCTTCTTTTACGTTATATTCACTAGTTGGTTGTATTTTTTAGATTCTACATATAAGCAATATTATGCAGTATTTATCATTCTCTGTCTTACTTCTTTCCCTTAGCATAATGCCCTCCAAGTCCATCCACGTTGCTGCAAATGGCAAAATTTCATTCTTTATTATGGCTGAGTAGTATTCCATTGTATATATACCACATCTTCTTTTTCCATTTGTCTGCTGATGGACACTTAGATTGCTTCCATACCTGCTCATAATCTATTAAGGGACAAGGTTTGGATACATAAAACGAGGGGCCAGAAGTGGAGGAGGGCCTTCTAGGGGGATAATAGTGTGAGTAGAAGCTCTGAGACACACACACACTACACACACATACACGCTTCTTCATGCCTTCATCTGTTGATGGACACTTAGGTTGTTTCCATGTCTTGGCAACTGTAAATAGAGCTGCAATGAACATTGTGGTGCATGTATCTTCTCGAATCAATGTTCTTCTTTTGTTTGGATATATACCCAGGAGTGGAACTACTGGGTCATATGGTAGTTCTATTTTTAGTTTTTTGAGAAAACTCCATACTGTTTTTCACAGTGTCTGCACCAATTTACATTCCCACCAACAGTGCACAAGGATTCCCTTTTCTCCACATCCTCATCAACGTTTGTTATTTGTAGACATTGTGATGACAGCCATTCTGACAGGTGTGAGGTGATATCTCATTGTGGTGGTTTTTTTTTTTTTTTTTTTTTTTTTTTTTTTTTTTTTTGCTGTCCGCGGGCCTCTCACTGTTGTGGCCTCTCCCGCTGCGGAGCACAGGCTCCGAACGCGCAGGCTCAGCAACTATGGCTCACGG
>NW_006790551.1:3736334-3737428 GCF_000442215.2 Lipotes vexillifer
CTCCGCGGCACGTGGGATCTTCCCGGACCGGGGCACGAACCCGTGTCCCCTGCATCGGCAGGCGGACTCTCAACCACTGCGCCTCCAGGGAAGCCTCATTGTGGTTTTGATTTGCATTTCCCTAACTTAGATATTCTTATATTACTATCAGACAGATGAAAGAATGGAGACTGTATGAGTAAATGACCAAGGTTCCATAGTTAATAAATGCATATTTCTGGACTTTGCATATTTCTGGACTTTGTGAATTCCACGTTTTTATTGTACTCTACCTTGTAGAGTTAGCTTCAGACCTATGCTTATAAAGAGGAACAAGTTCTGAAGAAGATTTTGGTGGGACCCACAAAACTCTCTTATTACATTTATCTCACCCACCATTTGCCAGGAATTCAGAAATACCCTTCTTTAAAATTTCATTGTTTGTTAAAACATGATTTTCAGAAGATTATTCTTAAACTTCATGTTTTCTGATAATAATTACTTGACAAAAGAGCTTACATGACATGGGTCAGTTGTTTTTCCAGTAATAATTAATAATAATAATAAACATAAGAGTAATAAACACCTGATTAGTGCTTTATCTATTTTAATTAGTCCTTGCAATAACCTAAGGAGAGAGATACCATTGTTTTCCCAATCCAGTAGCCACCCAATGTCATCAAACATTTATTAAGGGTCTACCCTCCCTACTGCTATGTGCTAGGAGATAGAGCAATGCATGAATCAGAACAGTTTCTGTCTTCATGGAGCTTTTATTCTAGAAGTGGATAACAGGCCAACAAATGAATATTATAAATCAGACAATGATAAAAGCAATAAAGCAAACAGCTAGGGTCATGTAATGAAGACTGACTAGGACAAGGGAGGCGTGTGACTACTTTAGTTAATATGGCTGGGAAGTCTGAAACTTAAAGAATGAGAAGGCACCGCCAGCAAAAGTTCTATGGAGACCCCTATGGAGGACATGGAATCTCTACCCCCTTTTCCCATACCTTGCACTATGCTTCTCTTCCATCTGGCTGATTCTGAGTTAGATACTTTTATAATAAACTTGTAAGTAAAAAAAAAAAAAAAAAAAAAAAAGTCCTATGGGC
>NW_006790551.1:3737479-3759140 GCF_000442215.2 Lipotes vexillifer
AAAGAGAAGAGGCAAGGCCATTCTTTATATGTAACAGTAAGAGTTTGAATTTATTCTAAGTGCCATGGGAAGAATTTTCCCCAGGGGAGTTTTATAAACATCTCTCTATTTTAATAAGGATGATTTGTAGTTGTTGTAGATATAGGAGTAGGGAAAACCGTCAGGAGGCCATAGCACAGTACTGGTCAGAGGTGAAAGCTGCTGGAACCAAGATGGGGGCTGGGCATATGGAAAGAAGGGAGTAGGGTGGGAAATATTTTGGAGGTGGAGCCTACAACTCTTATCATTGGATTGGTTGTGGCAAATGGGAAGAAAGGAAACCAGGATGACTCCTACATTTTTTACCTTAGTCACTGAACGTTTGTGTCATTTTACTGAGATGGGGAAGGACTGAGGCAGGAATCAGTCTTGATAAGTGAGATGAAATTCAAGAAGTTTTGTTTGAACTGTGATTTTGAGTTTCTTTTAAATATCCATCGGAAGTCTTAAGGAGGCAATTGTATATGGAGTCAGGAGCTCAGGGGTCACCGATGTTAAACAGAAGCTTCTAGACAGTGAGTTTTGATAACATCATAATAGAAGTTTTATGGTTTCAACATTTCTGGTCCAGAGGAGAATCCACTTTTTCAAAAGTATGCCTTGACATACTTGAAAGTTTCAATTTTTATCAAAACAAGTAGGCTGTAATTCCCACCACCACCTCAGGGTGGCAGTAATGTTAATCAGGAAGATCACAGAGGAAGCAAGCTGTGTGCAGTTGGGAAATAAAATGTGCAAATGTGTGTGCACGCGCTATAAATAAACTTACACCACTCCTGGGAAAAGTAGGTAACAGCAAGGATTGTATATTGGAAGTCAACAAAGCCGCTTAAGAAGACTGCTTAAGATACTGCTATTAAAATCTGAACTTTGATAAACCATAATGGAAAAGAATATGAAAAAGAATATGTATTTATATGTGTATAACTGAGTCACTTTGCTGTACAGCAGAAATTAATACAACATTGTAAATCAACTATATGTCAATAAAGTTTTTTAAAATGAAAAGAACAAAACGAAATCTGAACTTTGAGCAAATATAGAGACTATGTCTGGTAATACTGATATCCAAATGCACCCCACTCCATAGCAGAGTGGTGCCGAACAGGAACAGACAGCCTTGGCCAGAGGATTAACAGGATGTGACAACACAAGGTGAAGATAAATTTAGACCAAATCAGAACAGAAACCATTCTCTCAGCTATATCTACCAAAGAATTTTCACCAAATTGTGGTGAGGAGTAACTAGAAATTTACATCAAAATCCCCACCATACATCCTTTGTAATTTTTTGAATGCATTTATGCCTAAATTAACTGTTTAATAAGATAACTGTATAATAAGATAAATATATATCTAATTCTACTTTCAGTTCAATCTTTTTAGACTAATCCATTTTGATTTTCTTACTCACAAGTCCAAGGTAAAGAGAATCCCCAGGTTTTATTAGTGCCCTGCTGGCTGTCACAGTTAGGATTCTGATGACTCCAAGGTGGACAGAGCCAGTTGGAAGCTCTCACATGATGCTGTCTTAGCCAGGTTAATTCCCTCCCGGATATGCTACAACTAACACCTTAAAACATGAACACAGATAAATTGGCCGTATTTCTTGTCTGAAAGCTAGCAGAGAACAGCCCTAAGGAAGTGGACCTGGCCTAGGTGGATTTTGCACTGAGAAGAGGGGATGTACAAAGGTATAGATCACTTGTAAAGAAAAATGGGCCCAGGAGGGTGGTCTCAGCTTCTGGGAAAGGAGACCTCCGCCTCTGCTGCTCGACTCGAATCCATCTATGCTCTAATTGGAGAACCCAACTCTTCCCCCTTTAGGCCTTGTCCAAGTCACTAAAATGCTCAGGAAGTCAACCAGAATTATTTATCCTTGTCAGTTAATGTTTACGGCTCACTCACTGTATGCTGGTCATTTTAATGATGAGGCAACTTGCTATGAACCCTGCTCCTCAGGACGTGGAGAACTAAATGGAGCAAAACAGGATTTGGCAAAAATTTGGCACCCAGTGGGCCGGATATTCTTCTGCATTTCCCAGGATATGGAGAGCGGCTGGGATAATGACTAAGCCAGAAGCTCATTTTCCATAGAGTTCTACGTGGTTTTCATTATTTTATACCGCTAGTTGTGCTCTGCATTATGCCCGTAAACAAATATAAGAAAATATATCATAAAGCCCATGCAACAAAGGAACAAAACTGGAACCCATGTCAGGCCTTATCAAATACAGTCGTGAAAGCATGTGGACCCATTTTATGGGACATGTTTGGATATGAATGAGAAAAACACTATTTAAATGATACAGACCGAGAGATACTAAGGATTGATAGCACGTAAAAGCTAAAGAAACGTTACAGGTGATACAGTCAGATGTTCCTCAAATGGTGTTTAAACTGTAGGACATTTTCTTTCACTGAAAGTTTATGCAGAAGCCCAATATATAGAGTAAAGCTTTCCTGTGCGAGGGTGGGGTAAGGGCTTTTCCTTCTTAACCGCCGCCCCTGAAGCACGTCCAGAGAACTGGAGAGCGTCAGCGGGATCATTCTCCGAAACTAGCTTCCTGGCCCACAGGAGCCCTGGGGTGATTAGCCCTAGGTCACACTGTAAATAAGTAATTACAGCTAGAACTTGGTTCTACTGACACCAGGTCCATTGAATCACATAGTAGGAGTCAGTTTTTCCCACCCCCAAATTACATGGAATCAGTGAAGAAAGGACTGTATGCTTATTGCTATTGCTTTTGTTTATATTTTTCTCACTTTTGAGAAGCTGTTGAATGGCCAGAAGGAACCACATGCTTTTATAACTTGGCCTTTTCTTCTGGTTTGGGGGCAAAGTCCAGCTTACTTAGCTAAGAACTCGAGTTCTTCTAGTCTGTTCCTAGGTTGTCTATTCGGCCCTATTGACGACTCCACAATTTGCCCATCTGACACACCAACTTCTCAGCATCCTGTGCTGGCCTCTTCCCTCTCCCTGGACCCCATGTGTCTTGTCTGGGGCAAGACTTGTCTTTTTTCAGATGCCCTCCTCCCGTGTCTCTTGTCACTGATATCGTAACATCTCAAATCTCAACCCTTCCCCAAAGCTTTTCAGATGCCCTTCTCAGCTCTCACATCCCTTCCACTAGTTCTCCAGACTAGCACTTATCAGACTGCTTCTTATTAGAGTTATTTAGTGCATATGTATCTCCTGCCTTCTCAGTTGTGAACTGCTAAGAGAGCTCTGGAAACATGTCATATTCATAACATCAGGCAAAATGCCCGCCCATCCTAGAGGTCCCCAAACTCTTAGTCAAATAGAATTGCACAAAATATAGAAATGGTCTTTTTGTCCTGTTTTGATTACAAGTGACAATGGAGTTACAAAATGGAGAGTAGAGACAACCCAGTTATGGGATTGTTATAAAAAATGAGATTTTGGAATTTTATATTTACAAGTAAATATTGGGATATTCAATATTCAAGGAATTGGGAACCTATAAAATATGTTACCTGAGGTTTTGAGTATGTAGGACTTGAGTTGGTCAGCCTGTTTCTTCTGTTCTCTATTGAATTCCTCCCAGGTTTTTTTTTTTTTTTTTAATTATTTTTGGAGCATTGCACCTCCAGTTGATCTATAATTTCTTGCTTAGAAAAAATTTTCTCCATTTTTATTTTAAAAATTTTCTCAAAATTTACTGTTTTTCTGACTTTGTTTTTCGAGGAATTATGAAGGTATTGACAGTTAATTTATTTTATGTATCTAACTATATACATTATAAATTCTATCATCTATCCATGCATCATCTATCTTTCTATCTCTATCAGACAGTCAGGAGCATGTTTAAAAAGCCGTCGTTTTGGTTCTTGCTTGATTATAGACGTTGGTAGAAGGATAGTCACTCACATTGTTGGACCTTCTGGAATCATCTTTCAAAATATGTTCGGTTGTAACAAAAAACCAAATGACATTATAATTAAGACCATGAACTTTGGAGTTAGGCTACCTAGGTTTGAATCACAATTTCACTACTTCTCAATTGTGTGAACGAGGGCAAGTTACTTTAACTCTCTGTTTCCTTGACTGTAAAATTGGGATAATAACAGTACTTACCTCCTAGGGTTGCTGTAAAGACTAAATGAGGTAAAATTTTAAGTGCTTAGAACAGCACCTGGCACTAGTTATGTAAGTGCTACTTGTTACTATTCTAGAACCCTCTTTTTGATTTCCCCCTCCCACCTCCCTCCCCCTGACATGCTCTTTGGGGTGTTCTTGAGCATTAGTTATATGGTTGAGATGAGCATGAGTAAATATAGGCATATGCACCTCAAAGAGCTCTGCCTATACACTTCTCTAAGGTAGGTGTTAATGCAGATGGGAAAGTTCTTGTATCAAGAGTATTGTAAAAGGGTTAATAGCCCTGCTCATAACTGAGAATAGAATACGTGGAGAAGTGATTAGAAATGCAGTCACCTCATTAAGGAAATGTTCAGATAATATAGTATGGGCTTTACCATAGGTAACTTCTGGTGTATTAATAAGGGATGAGCAGAGCTGCATATCTCAAAAAGCCATTCTCGACTGAGAGGTTTGCTGATGTTAAAGAAGTGCAAATGTATACAATTAATGGCGGAATGATGGGGGGCAGTGTTTGCTGGCTCAGCCCAATATTGAGTTGCATCTGATTGATATTATTTACAGGTCTTTGGGAAACAACAAGCCTCCTGCATGCCCTGAGAGGGTTTTAATGATCCCTTTGCTTGCCATCAGTCTGCATAATAAGACTAAACTTCATGGACTTTTTTCCTGAGTTTTGAAACACTGCAGGTTTTCTTTTTCCCTTACCCTTTTCATATTTCTAAAGTATATGTGTTTAGTAGAGAAAGGCTCCAAGTTGTGCTCACCATGATTGATTGGACACGTAGTTTTTCCACTTCGGGTTTTAAATAGATTTGCAGCTTTAGGAATCTGCAGAGGTGAAGCTGCTCTATGCCTTCCTGAATTGACTATCTACTGCCCTTAACCAGATAATTCAGCACCCCCCAAAACTTTCCAGTTATGTTTTCCGTGCTTATTCATGGAATATAAGCATAATATTCATATAATATAATGTATTCATAGATATAAGTCCAAATCTGTTTACTTTTACTTTTAATATTAATATTTACAGAAACAAAATGATGGATCCTTCATTCATAGGAGCTGTCAAGGCAAGAGAAGAGGAAGAGGAAATGGAATGTATATGTGTAATTTTATTTATTTATTTATTTATTTTTTGCTCCATAAAATCATGGCTTGACTAAGGAGCCTGGCAAGTAGTCCTAGGGAAAAGTATAGGCTAATGCCAAATACCTAAATAAAAACCAAAGACCTCACATGAACATTCATGCATCCTGTCTCCATAATATCAGATAGCCAGATGCTTGAAAATATCTGCATAATGGACTGAATTTTCTAGATTTTATCTGACGTGTGATGTTATTTAGAGGTAAACCTGACTCTAAATGATTAAATTAGTTCTTGGAAGTCTCGAGTGCTGTCTTCTGTGTGAGACCCAAGAAGCGATTGGAAGGTTAGCGGCTGACCTAATAGCGTTTAGCACTAGATGGTCTCTACTTAGCTACTTACTTTGGCATGATACCACCTTGAAGAATGGATCTTAGTGATCTACTAAGTTAATTTCATCTCAAAAGATAAACAGTTGTTCCCAGAGAATAATTTGGTAACAGTGCTTCTGGAAATGATATGAAAACACCTGGAGAAATTTGGTTTTGTTTCTAGAAGAAATCAAGGAAAATCTTTGTGGTATTACCTGGAATTACTCTTAAGCGTGACCATGAATGTTTCTTTACCAGTCTGAGCCTGGGTTCCTTCCTAAGTAATGTAGGTATAACCATACCAATTTTGGAGCTGTTATGAGGTTAAATAAGAAAATCTGTGTTAAAATGCCTAGTCCCTGGACACATAATAAGTGTTCAATAATGGTAGCCGGGGGGTGCTATCACATACCTAGGCTATTGCCAAAACTTTGCGGTAGTGTAGGGTAACTGCACCCAATCCTGCCACAGCTGTGGCATGAGTGTTTAATGCTGTTCTCTCCAATTACTGAGTAAAGTACGTTTTATTTTTAGTAACTAGGACTTGAGGATGCTCCATTTTGCAGTCTTCAGTTGAGAATGCTCGACTAAAGGGCTCTCTCCTTGAGGGAGCTCAAGTTAATAGTTGATAGCCTTTCTGTTAGTCTCTGCTGCCCAGAGGAATTTCTCTCTCTGCTCCTAGAAGAGGTAAGAGAGACAGATGCAATGTTTTATCAGATTGGGAAATGATTATTGAAGGTAATGCTTACTATTGCATGATTTGATTTTCAACTTGCCAAGGACTTTGAGGAATTTAAACTTCTAAGTAGTTTCCATGTATTTTTTTTTTCTATTTAAATTAATGATTGGGGGAGTAAGTGCCATACATAGATAGGTTACTTGCGCCTGTATGTACTGCCATGTTCCAGGGACTCTGAATGTTCAGAACATTGGTGGATATATTGCTAGGAAGCAGACATGAATGAAATGTGTCAGGATGGTTTGAACTATGGACTTCTGAACATTGTTCCCGAGAACCCCAAGATGAGGGCTGGAACTTGAATTCTGAATGTCT
This sequence comes from Lipotes vexillifer, assembly GCF_000442215.2. Taxonomy (NCBI): domain Eukaryota; kingdom Metazoa; phylum Chordata; class Mammalia; order Artiodactyla; family Lipotidae; genus Lipotes; species Lipotes vexillifer. The sequence goes on from NW_006790551.1 coordinate 3,744,156, forward strand.
TTCCTGTTAGGAGGGAGTGCAGAAAAAGAGGCCTTACTGTCACTCCGGAGACATACTCTCATCACCCTTTCACGAAGGGCAGAAGAATAGGATCATAGCTAGGATCCAGTTTCAAGACAAAAAACTAAACTGCTCATTTTAACAGAGGAAGCTTAGTGAAGAATTGTTAATTTGGTATTAATGAACTAAAAATGCCCCAAGTGAACATTAATGTATCACAGAGAGGTGGTCCCTGTCCACAAGAGTGGCTTCGTGTGTGTGTGACCCCTGCATTTCCACAAGGTCTTGCATTTGGAAGGGCCCCATGCTTGGTTTAATGCTCTGCTGTTGCCATCTTGAAATTCTTAGTAATTTTTGAACAGGGATATAATGTTTTCACTTTTCACTGGAACTGCAAATTATGCAGTTCGTCCCACCTGCCGAAAGAGGCATGGGGGAACAAAGGGAAGAGGTTGAGATTACCAAACAGAAAATCTTTGAGGTATGGATGCCATGTGGTGCTGGTGTCTCTGAGTCCAGAGAAGGGACCCTGTGAGTCTGGGGCATAGACCTCTGAGAGTGAGTGCTGGCTGCCTGGCGCTGGAATCTTGGAAGGAGCATGCCAAGACCGGTTCTGGAATCTCTGAGGTGTCACCATGAGGCTGGTTCTGTGAATGTTAGAACTTCAGACGTCCTACTACTGGAAGGGATTTCTATTGATGGTTTGATGAAGTATTGCTCAGTGATGCTAATAAAGCCAAAGTCCAAGAGATTCAGGAAGCAGACAAAAAGGAGCCAATCCCCTCTCCCTTTCCCAGCCTTCCCATCTTCCCCTTGTGTCCTGTGGGCAGCATTGAACAAGCAGCCAGCTGGCAAAGCACCACTGTGGCCTGTAGAGTCCTAGTTCCAGAGTCACAAATGACATCCAGAAAGGTGTATGTGGAGAGAGAGCTTAGTAGCTTTCATGAGCACTAAGAGACTAGGAGAGAAAGACGAAATATCTCAAGTCTCTGTCCTCCCAGCAGCGTTTGCAGTAGCGCCGCCAGGACCAGTTTAGGCAGACCTTCTGATCATCACATGAACCCTCAGAAGACTCAGCTAACATGACCTTTCCGAGTAGACCTTACAATACTTGTAGCTCCATTTTGCCCCGAGAACTTTGTGATACTTCAAGTGATACATAATTCTGGTTCAGACGGGTGGTGAAATATTCCAATGCACACATGTTAGAAAAGGGGAGGGAATACCTCACTGTGCAGAATATGGACTTTCCCTCTGAGTGCTTCCTGGAGGGAAACGTTTTATTTCAAGTAAGCATCAGATGTCAGGCTTCTCCCTTTGTCTTTTCTCAAGTTTGGAGTTGTATTTGTGCCAGTGCTAGGGTAAAATTTGATAATCATGAAGTTTACATCTAGTACAGTTTTTTAAGAAAATTCTTTACTCAGTTAAGGTAAAGATTATTATTTCATCTTAAATGAAAAACTTTTACATTGAAGGATTCCAAGTTCCCTGTAAAGATGGCCACCCTCCAGAGGAGTGGGTGTTCATTTTTCCTTGCCCCATCTCACTGAGCTGTTCCACGCCCCCCAAATTGCTCTGGCAACCAAAGTTGTAGCAATAAGGAGTTCAGCTCTATAGGTCTGGTGGCATGAAAAAAATTAGGTTCTGTGATAGCACTTTATAAGAGTGGCATCCTCACCATGCATCCCTTTCCCTATAGCTTTTTTTTTAAGCAACATCTGTATGTATTAAAGAAAAAGGGTTTCATCATAATGATAACGTCAAGCAAGGTAACTATATGAATTGAAACTTAAGCTTACCTTCACAAGGCTCATTTCTCCACCTCTAGTCCTGCCTTCTTCTTTTTTTTTTTTTTTATAATCCTGTTGTGTTTTATTTTTTATTTTTTATTTTTTTTAACATCTTTATTGGGGTATAATTGCTTTACAATGGTGTGTTAGTTAGTCCTGCCTTCTTAATAACACCTTTGAAAGCCAGATAGGTCTATGGCTAAAGGGCCAGAGGTATAGGGGAGAGAGACAAAGCCTGGGACAGAATTATCTTGTCAGAGCTGTTGCAAATGAAGACCAAGTGTAGTAATAGTTCATATACTTGTCATCCATCATCCACCCCCGTCTTCATCAAAGAGGAGTGGAAGGCACCTTATAATAGAATATCAAACCTCTGCCTTGAGCAGTTCAGCCAGGCCCAGCTGACATGCTCAGCTTAGAGCTGTCATTAAGGGGACAAGCAGGCAGACTGACAGGTGAACTTGATACGCTTGATTTCAACATCATTGTTGGATCAAGGGCAGACACAGCAAGGGTGCCGAATTCAGTGAAGTTATTGCTTACAAAATGCCAAAGGTAAGGTCTAAACAAAAATATCTAAGAGAAATCCATCTGTGAAATGCATTTTCTTCATAAAGTGCACAATCTACCACAAAGCACAAAAGAATAAGGCAACCCTTCCTGCTGCTTCGCTCGGCTCTCTTTTTCATTTACCAGCGAGGATTCCCAAATTATATAAACATGTAAAGGCTTTGGTGCTCTTCTGGAGAAGGGAAGAAAGAGACCCAGCTGAATCAGCTTCCTAAACGACTGCGTTATTTTACCCTGATGGCTTTAATTAGAGAAAAAATAACTGCATTGAGACCATCTGCATATTCATAATGTAGAACATATGGCTGGTTTTCAGGATTTTGAAAAAGAAAATGCATTAATACCATGCTTCTTTCTGTTCATTTCTCATATTCCAGACTGTTTCTTTGAAAAATGATGTACTTGAAAAACCTGTTTACTCTTTACACAGGCCAAATGTTCTCATTCCTTTAGGCTTTTTGTGTTGTGTCTGTTACTATTGTATATTTCAGCAACAAATGCTAAAACAGAATATGGTTGTTTATGATGAAGAATGCCGCGTAAGTGAGTTCATAACACTTTGTAGATGTGTATTTACATCAACACATTGTCTTTTTTTTTTTTTTTTTGCGGGTACGCGGGGTTCGCACTGCCGTGGCCTCTCCCATTGCGGAGCACAGACTCCGAATGCGCAGGCTCAGCGGCCATGGCTCACGGGCCCAGCCGCTCCGCGGCATGTGGGATCCTCCCGGACCGGGCACAAACCCGTGTCCCCTGCATCGGCAGGCGGACTCTCAACCACTGCGCCACCAGGGAAGCCCAACACATTGTCTTTTGATACGCATAAATTATCGGAGTTTTATTTATGGGAAAGTCTTGCTAGAATTTCCTGAGGGCGTGATGAAGACTCAAGCCAAGATGGGTACGTAGTGTGTGTGCACAGTGACGTGTGTGTGCTTGTGTGGATGAGGGTGTGTGTATCTTAGGACATAACAACGTACATCTAGTTTTGACCAAGTGAAATAATCAGCAATTGTGAAAACTAAAATGATTAAATTCATAGAAATTATTTCAGACTTAATGTTATACCGGTAAGATAATAAATAAATGGAATAATTTTTGAATTTTAAATTCTTAATGAAAGATAAAGCAATCTCTAGTTATATTAGAAGAAAATGGAAAAGCAATAAAACTTTCAGGTTTTTTGTCGGGCTTTTGGGAAGTCACTGGATCAATAAATCCAATTCCCAGTGTAAGGCAACAAACAAGAAAACAACCCAATCACTAGAATTGGCATAACTATTTTCAAAATAAAGCAGGAAAAGGTGTGAACAGGGGGAAAAAGATTAGGAAAGAAATGAAATTTTGCTCCTCTGAGACCAAGGTGCCATGTTTGTAAAGCAACAGTAAAAAGAAACAAGTGAAATGAAAATTAGATGGCAGAGTCGTGTATGTTGTGAAGAATTGGAGGAAATCCACCTTCTCCCCAGGAGGCTGTGTGTCTGGTGGACATGGTGCATCTTAGTTATTCTTGGTCCTCCAAGTCTCTCTAAGGCCCCCAAGGGCTCAGAGATGCAATTTCTTTCTTCTGTTTTGCCACACTCTTCCGAATTTGGCAAGAGGCCTTAGGCGCTTGCTAGCTCAGATGAAACCACTTGTAACTTGTTGTCCAGTTGGCAGACTAAAAACATGGAGGTATTTGGAGAAGGTATTGCCTATTAGAAAGAAAATACTTCAAGGCAGTACTGGACTTTAAAATAAACATACTGCTTACATCAAAATTATGCCAGAGTCTCTGTTTTGCAAGAGGAAATGATCTGACACTTTCATTTATTAGCAAAGGCATTGGAAATTTCCAGTATTTCACAAAATCTACTGTGATGGCTATCAAATTGGGAATGATCTTGCTTTTATGGACATAGTAAATGAGTGACTTCCTTTCAAGCAATTGACTTAATTAAAATGAATTTTGTCTTTTTTTTCCTTCTAGTTAGAAGGTCACAACTGTGATTTCACAAGTATCCTGTTTTGAAATAGATTGTATTAACTCAGTTCAATTGCTCTAGCTCTTTGAAAGTAGAAAGGATGTCTTCTTTGTTTTTATCTGTCTTCTGAGTGTTCGTAAAATGATACAAAGTTAATCACTTTCATATGGTTTTGAAATTTCCTTCATATTTACTGTCCTTATATCTACCTAAAAATTCCTTTTGCTTTCCTTTTTACTGTGAATATAAAACTTTTTTTGCAATGAATTCAGTCTAGTGTTTCTTGTGTATATATTTATCTTGGTTGTAAGCCGTGAAATATAAGTATTCTTTTTGCTCTGGGTCCCATATTGTTTTATTCATCCTATTCATGACTTTTTTTCTCTGAATTTTATAGTATTTGGAACTCAATTATAGCTGATAAAGTTGTCCCCGTTCTTTTTCAGGGGACAGAGTGTACTTAGATGTAGCAATGCCATGTTTTAGTAAATAGGGACAATTCAATCAGTGTGACACTCCAGCTTCCTTTTTTAAAATTTGCTTTGGCCTCATGACAATTCAGAAGTGAACATGGAAGATCTCCTAATAACTGTTTTCCTTTCCTTACTGACTTGTGATAGAACATGATATACGTCTTTTGGTTCTGTGCATTTAACAATTCCTCAAAAATCTCAATCAAATCAATTATTCAATATTAAGTGGCTCAAACTTTTGAAATAAGTTTTCCTTTTTCTTTTATTGTGGTAAAATATATGTAACATAAAAGTTACCATTTTAAACGTGCAGTTCAGTGGTGTTAATTAGTACATTCCCATTGTTGTGCAATCATTACTACCATTCATCTCCAGAACTTTCCTATCACTCCAAACTGAAACTGTGTACCCATTAAACAATAATTCCCCATCTGCCCAGCCCCTGGTAACCATTATTTTACTTTCTATCCCTATGAATTTGACTCTTCTGGGTACATCATATAAGTGGAATCATAAGGTATTTGTCCTTTTATGTAAATTTTCCCTTTTAAAATGGATTTTACAGCTTTAAGGAGATGACTTGGACTCCCCAGATTGCTTCTCCACTTACCTTCAGTTTCCAGTTCCGTCACCAGCCCATGGAGTACGGCGGGAGAGCCACTACCCATTAGCCCCGGTAAGGCCGTACCTCAATTCACTTCGTCAAAGATGTTCATTTTGCATCTTATCAGGCTGATAGAATATATCACACTCATATAAAGAATAGTTTTAAGTTATGTAAGTTAAGGAAAGCAAAATATATTGAAATAATGAATTAACTGAAATGATTCCCTCTGTATCTTGTGTGTGTACGTGTGTGCGTGTACTCAGAAAGGAAATGATTTTGCTTGGTAACATTAATAACTAATCTCCATAAGTCATAGTGTGGTTCACAAAGGACTTTTGTGCAGACACTTTCCTATCAAACATGGTTAATGTTTACTAATTAACTTAGTAATGTTTATCCCCGCATTTAGATGCTATAATTCAGGCTCAGTGAGATTCACTCCCTCACATTCACGGAGCAAGTGAGTGGTGCTGCTTGGCCCCAGTGCAGTCCCATTGTGTTGACTGCCACATCCCTAATCACCCCCCAGTGGCACAGGAAGCCCCGTCTGGGCTGCGTGGAGTCCCAGTCTGGTGCGCTAATCAGCAGATGCAGTGCTGGCCGTCTTTTAATTTGACCTTCCAAGAGACCTTCCCCTGTGTCCAACACCCTGCTACTCACTCTAAGGACCAGACACTTGACCTGCACATTGTGAGGCTCCGTGAGGGTCAGAAACTTCCCACGTCTGGCAAACAGCTTCCCTCAAGCTGTAGTAATTAAGGATCAGGAACTCTTCTCTCTCACCAAAAGTGGGTCACATTACAGATAGTGGGGAGAGATAGTGTGGAGCTAGTTTGGAGTGGCAGCTGACCAAGTTCTGTTGCTGGCAACAAACGTGGAAAACAGCCTTATGTTAAAGTCCAACATGAAATTGCAAACGATTAAAATAATAATAAAAAATACTGCCAACGGTATTTAGAAAAAAACCTTTCAAAATGCAAGGAACAACGTGTAAAGCATATTGGTTTACTCTGTGATCTCTCAGCTGTATCTCTGTGCCTGGTCTGTACAGGAAACAGCGAAGACAAGAAGGTATGAAGCAGAAACCTCAGCTCTGTGTTTCTTGACTCTTGGAGCCTCGCGTTCCCAAGAGTATTGTCAGAGTGGTTTTAAAAATTTTTTTTTTTAATGTAGCTTGGCAGAGCCGTAGAAGTGTTTTATTTCTTGAACCCTTTCTGGACAAGTCTGTTGACAGAACCGTGTTCTGCTGGTCCGGCAGAGCTGCCAGGCGGGGAAACATGTCATGCTGAGTGGATTCATCCCTCAGTCCCTCCTCATTCGCTCCTATTTTCCATGGCACTTTGATCCTTTATCATTTCCACTGCAAATTGATCCCTGTGTATCCTGTGTCAACCGGCACACTTCTATTAGAGAAATATGTTGCTAATAATATCCTAGCTGTTCTGAATTCTCCTCAGCCTCTTTCATCCTATCTGCTTATAACGCTGATTGTTCTAAATCCCACTGTTTAACCTTGCTAATACACGCTCGACTGCTTAGCTTTCTGTTCAACCTGTAGATCGAGAGATTCACCAAACATCCTGACTCCAAAGAGTTCACATGTTTGCAAAAAGTTGTTTTTATTGAATGACATTTTATTTTAACAATTTGAAAGGTAATTATTTTTAAAAATCTATAGTGGTTTGCTAATTTGTTAATGTTGCCCAATATTCTTAGGCGAGTTGAAATCGTTTTTAATAGTTTTAATAGTTTTTAATTATCAAAAGATACTTACCTTCGTGGAATGGCTCAAAAGACTCTCTTTCTAACTAGCTGTGCTCCACTGCATGAGTTGCTAGACCTTTCCAGACATGTATTCTGCATCAAAAATAAGGAGTGGAGACTTTCACTTGCCTCTGGGCATTAAAATGCAACAGTTTTATGAACTTATAAGGTAAAAAAGTAAACTTGGCCTGTTGCCTGAGGACTCCTATAGCAGTTACATTTCAGATGCTCTTGGCTGTGTATTTCTAGAAATCAACTTCCTCATTAGTCCTCTTTCAAGTTGTTTTGAAATTCAGTCTCTGTATTTCTTCTGTCTCCTTTCCACTGCAGTCCAGCTCAACTTGTTTATTTCTAGAAGCCAGAAGCTTCTCTATGTGTTTTGAAACCAAGCTCTATCAGCTACTGAGAGCTACATGTGGAATTTCAGTAAGGGGATTTCATAAAACAGTAACTGTTAAGGCAGTGAGCTTCTGTCCTTTGTTTTCCTTTTTAGACCATTGAACCATTCATTGTCAGACGTGATTTCTGTGTTTTGTTTGAATTGGGGGACTTGGTTTATGTGAATATTTTGTTATTATACATTAACTTGATCTGGAGCATGATTTTTTAAAGAGTTCTGTTTGAGTAAGGATGTTTCTGTTATGCCCGAGGCCTCGTTTTTCTATGGAAATGTGCTTTCAAATGTTATAATGGAAGTCTATTGGAAAACAGGATTAAAATGAAAGCATTTCATTCTGAAAGCAACTTTTCAATAATACTACGTCTAAGACCTTGATACGGTTTTTAGGCTTTTTCTATCTCATGAGGTGGTTTATAAGTTTGAGAGAAAAGTCTATATTCCTTAGAGACAGAATACTTCTACATATTTCATGAAGGAAGATGTCTAGACTTTAAATTTGGTAGCTTTGGACTTTAATCTCATCCCGCCCTTAGCTGAATGACCTTAGACAAGTCATTTGGCCTCTTTGAGCCTCAGTTTTTTACCTGTAAATTGAGGGCAGTAATAATTACTTCCTAAGATTAGAGCTAAATACAATCTAGCCCACAGGACACACTTAAGAAATGGGATGAATGGGATGAATGATTTTCTATTAAGCAATGAGAGAGTTTTTAGTTCTCCTAGGCTTGGGGTACTATTTATTTTTTTCCTTGGACTTGAAGTAAGAATTCACTGGGTACAATTGTGCAATTTAACGATCACTTAATAAATTTGGCTTTAAATGATATCTACCAATGGTTTCCTTCATACTTTTTATCACAGCCTCAGCCTTCTTAAAAATTAACTGTCAGCAAAGCAAGTCAATGGTGTATCAGAGGCTTTCTTTTTTTTTTTTTTTTTTAACCCAAACAATACTACCAGTATATAATTTGAGTTCCCCTTTTATACTTCATTTGCTTCTCTGCTGGTTTTCTGACCTGAATCAAAAACATTTCTTTCTTTTTCTCTCCCTCTCTCCTCCATGTTTTTCTTTTTTCCTCTCATTCACCATGTATTTATTGAGTGTAGTTACTGGCCAGACACTGTTCTAGGTCTTGTGGTAGAGCAGTGAACAAACTAGGAGGCCTCCTTTAAATGAGAAGGTCAGAGAGGGTAGCATTTAGGCTGAGCAATCTTTATAATGTAACATTTAATATGACATACATTTCTGATGAAGTCCATCATTTTTCTGAAACATAGAGAAAGTTTGCAATATGAAGCAAAGTACATACATAACGCACATATGTAATCTCTTTTTCTCTCTCTCTGTGTCTCTCACTAGATACCTAAACAAATTCTGATGAGTAGGGGCATTTCAGGAAGCCATAGAGAAAAGGAAAATTTAGAGATTATATTCTAGGCTGATGAGGAAAAATGAAGTGCAGAAAGTCTAAATACATGCCTATGTTGACGGCGCCAGAGTTGAAATTTAAACCAGGGCTTGTGATTCTTAGTTTGGTGTTATTTCTTACAAACTCTACTGCCCCTGAATCTTTCAGAGGTCCACCAAATTTGACTGAGTTGGCAGGAGAGGTAGAAAGCACTTACCATATTCTGGGAGCCATGCTCAGTGCTGCAAGCAAAAGATGATTCCTGATCTCATAGTGTTTATAGTCAAGTGGAGAAGACAAACCATTAAATTAGTCCCGGTGCCTGTTATGTTTCAGGTATTACCTGGGCCCAGAACGGGATCTAGTGCTTAACATGATTTAATACTTAAGTTTACAAAAGTCAGTGATTTTGTTCATTTTTTCATTCTTGAAGGAGGATGTGATAATATTGCAGGACATCAGGATATGGTTGAACCAATATTCACCGACAGCCTATTATGTACCAGGTATTATACTGAAAAGTAGGGTATAATGCTTACGATATTGAACTTGAGTCCTGCTCTTATGTAGATTACATTCTTGCAGAAAGGTAGAGATTTAGCTTCTAAACACGTGATTATTCATATAAGTATATAATTAAAGTGCTTATGTTTTCTTTGCATATGTTATAACAATCCTGTGAGCTAGTTACTGGTTATGGCCCATCACTTAGGATGCCCCCCTTCACCACAGGATCATAAGGCTTTTACAGCATCATCTTATTCTCCATCAGCATTCCAGTAGGAGTCCAGCAAAACTTGCATGGCTGCCATTTTCTGTTGTTATCCTGATATCTACATGAACAGGGGCAGTGCGGCCTTCTTACCCTTTTAATAAGGATTTCTGACACCTCCCGTCAGATGATCACACTGCTGCCCTTAGTAACTCTAACTTGGGTCTAAACCAATCCTTTTCCCTTATGGGCCAGCTGTTAGGCTGCAGAAAAGGAGACACTCATAAAATTTATGGACTTCACACTTGTGTAGCACATTTCTATTGAGGAATTCAAGGCACTCGATTTTTTATTGCCTTTCATTTAAAATAACCCTGAGATTTAAGGTGAAAATGGTATTTTTCTTGCCTACAAAATGGAGAAGCCTGAGCACAGGGTCCCATCCTCCATGCTCCAGCTCTGTTCCTACAAAATGGCACCTAAGCTGATGCTTGCAAATCAAGCAGGTGACAGTGGTGATACAGTTTGCAAGGTAAAGAAATCCTATAGTGAAAGTGCCCATGAAACATACAAATTCTCCTTTTTTTTTTAAATTAAAAATTCAGCTTTATGTATGCTTGGCCTAAGGAAGTAATATGTGCCTAAACTACATTTCTTGGACTAGAATTGTTAGTAGAATCTTTAGTCCAGGGCCCTTTGTTCTGGATTTTGTTGAAATGTCGGTGGCAAATGAACTTCCATTTTTGCCTATAGAAAAAATAATCTAAGCTCCTAAGGCTCGTCAACAAGACTTTTTAGAATCTGGATATCACCTATATTTCCAATCTTATTTTTCTGCTCTTGGCTATATTTCTTTACCCAATTAAAGTATATTTATGGTTAGTTCTGGTGGCCGCAGTTCAGCAGATCGGCAGGTAGCACTGAAAGCTGTAGGCTTACCCTGCACCAATAGGCACAAAGTTTGGCAGGGGTATAAGGAAATTTCTTCTTCTGAAAAAGAAAATATTCTGCTCCTCTGAGCCTTAAGTGCCTGGGGTGGGTCCTTGGGTGCCCCAGTGTCCACAGGCATCTGCCTCTCCTTTGCCCCCGGGAATCTGCCCTGCAATTTCCTGTTGGACTTGAGCCAACTCACAATCTGCCCTTTTCCAGTCAGTCTCCTCTCCCAGCCTTTATTTCTTGCTCCTTCTTAGCTTACAAAGCTGCTTATGAATTGCTCTGATTATTTTTCTCTATTTCCTACTTCAAAATTCATTCTCTAGCAGCATATAGCTTATTTACACATTTTTCTTGTCCCTAGAACTTTGCTCATATTGTGCTTCTGCCTGGAATGTCTTAGCCAATAAAACTTCCACAGGCTGGAAGACCCAAGTCACAAGAAAATCCCTCCAGAAACGCTTCCCCAGTCCACAGGCTAGGTACATTTTCTTCCTTTATTCTTTCATAGGAAATGGAAGTATAATTTCCTGTTTGTATATATATATTTATAATAAGATCCTACATCTGCTCCATCCCAGCCCCATCCTACCAGCCTGTTAAGTTCCTGAGGATAAGGACTAAAGTATTCCTTTTTGCATGCCTAACATGATAAGACATTATCAGATTCTCAATAAACGTCCCTTGGATGACTAAGTGCTTCCTGGTCACTAACTAGGATCTTTATCAGCCTGGAAAACCTCTTCTGGAACCAGGATTCTTACTCACTGTCATGAGTCCTCACCACAGATTCATCCCCACCGATCAGATCTCAGCAATGTGGACTACCTGGAGGTGGGGGGCGAACATGGCAGAACCAGGTCAGAGATGGACCAGGGGAAGCTGACCTGGGCTCTCAGTGCCATTGAGGCTGCCCACTGCTCCATGCCCCAGAGATACCGGGAGGTCAGACGTCGTCCATGACAGTGTTGGGACCAAGGAGTCCAATCTGCTGTGTGGAGTGGGGCAACGTGGGGAAAATCTGGGCAGCAAGATTGTATTGTGGCTCCACTTAAACAATGCAGTCCTGCTAGGAAGTCAGTCAGGCTGTGGGAGCAGGCAAGGCTCTGGCAAAATCTAGGTAGAATGGGAAGAAAGGCTCTCAGATCAGTAGGAAATGGGGTTGGGCTAACAGGGTGAGGCAGAAGCCCAAACCACATGGTGGAGGTGAGGAAAGGGTGGGGGGAGGGAGAGAAAGAGAGAGAAAAGGAGGAAGGGAGACAGAGAAGGGAAATGAAGAGGTGGCAAGGCTAGCAGTGAGAGAGAAGAGAAGGGAGAAAGAATTGAAAAGGGGAGAAGAGAAAGAGAAGAGCAGGAGAGTGGGAGTGAGAGAGGGGGGACGAGGGGCAAGAGAAGGAGATTAACAAGGAGAAAGCAACGAGGAGAATGGGGCACCAGAAGGCTCATCCCTGTATACTACCTGCCTGAACAAAGTCCAGCCCAGGAGTCACCTTAAGGGAGTGGGTCAAATGGCATGATATCCCCCTAACATCACTAATAGCTTTCACCTACTTTGATGCAGACAATTGTGATTTTTCGTATCTCTTGTAGAGTGTGAATAAAAGCATTTTAAGCAAATTTGGCTACATTTAATTTGCATGCTACATACATTATTCATTATATATGTGCATACACTATGTATATAGTATATATATTATGCATGTATTCTCCATTAGACAAAAATGCAATGTGATTGCTGTGCAGACACAGCTTCAAAACTAATTTCCCAACACCCCACTCCACCGCCTGCTTCTACCTTAACTATATTACTACATTCCCGCGTGCAGTTCTGGGTTGGCCAGAGCTCCGGTCACAACCAGCTTGTAGATGTGAGTCTGCAGATGCATTTCCTGGCCTGTTTAGAATTGGCTCATCACTGGACAGGGTCAAGACGGGAGGTACTTGAGAGGGTGGTCTTGATGCAGTTAAAAAAACCCATAAATTTTGTTGTATTATATTTCTGCTTAAAGATCTTTAGCAGCTGTCCATTGCTTTCTTTTTTTAAATTTTTCTTTTATTTTTAAATTAATTTTTGTTGGAGTATAGTTGATTTACAATGTTGTGTTAATTTCTGCTGTATAGCAAAGTGAATCAGTTATATATATACATCTATCCACTCTTTTTTAGATTCTTTTCCCATATAGGTCACTTCAGAGTATTGAGTAGAGTTCCCTGTGCTACACAGTAAGTTCTTATTAGTTATCTATTTTATATATAGTAGTGTGTATATGTTAATCATAATCTCCCAATTTATCCCCCCCCCTTCCCCCCTGGTAACTATAAGTTTGTTTTCTACATCCGTGACTCTATTTCTGTTTTGTAAATAGGTTCATTTGTACCATTTTTTTAGATTCCACATATAAGCGATATTATATGATATTTGTCTTTGTCTGACTTACCTCACTCAGTATGACAATCTTGATGCAGTTTTAACATCCAAATAAGAACAGCAGCAAGAATCATTCATTCCTAGCACTCTTTAGTATTAGATATGAAATAGATCAATGCAAATAAAATAATACTCACCTGTATAGTGGGGCTGCTGTGAGGATGAGAGACTGGCACCGATGGTGGTAACTTGCACAGAGTGCTGTTTAATATTATCTATTATCACTTTTATTTTTATTATTATTTGTTTAGTGCTTACACTTTATCATGCAATACCTTACCTGGTCTTTACAACACCTGTAAGGTAGACAGAGCCCATGTTGTAACTTGCTGTACTAATGAGGAAACTGGGTTTTGCACAAGGTCATGCCCAGGGAGGACAGCGGCCCCAAAGGCCTTCCAGTCACCTAGTTCAATGTCATCTGTACCCTTGTGAACTACGGCCAATGAAACTAGCTAGAGAGAAATGGTTATTTCTAAATTATTTCTAAATGGTCACAAAATAATACATGGTATGTCTCCTGACAGCCCTCCAGTAAATGATTTCACAGCTTGATATAATTTAAAATTTTTATTATCAGCCAGAGTTTATTTCTGTGCTCTTTCTCCACTATCTTTTAAAATTGGGAAAGTAATATGAAAATGTTAAGGCTAAAGTGTCACTAGCAACAAGGGTTCAAAATAGAAATGGCTTCAGAACTGCTTCCAGTTTTATTAGGGTGTGTCGAACTGACATTTGGTGGTGACTGTGTGGTTTTAAAGTTACCCTTGGTTGAGGTGAAAAGACCAGGTGGTAAATCCAGAAGTGGTATGAGGTCAACCGATTTCTGACTTGCTCTGCGACTCTTACAAATCATTTAATATCCATACTTTGTTATCTTCCAAATGCAAACGGGGGTAAACACCAGGACAGGAATGGCATGGGGTTCTGTGATTTCCAGCAGTCAAACCGTAAGTTGAAGCAATTTGTGCATGAGCAATTTTCTCATATACACACAAGGAGGTTGGATGGAATTAAGGGCTCTAAGGGCTCAAGTCCCCTCGGATGGATACCATCAAGGGCACTGAGGTGGGTGTTGTACACAGATTCTTATTCACTGGCTGTTTTGGGCCCTTGGGGATTTTTCCTAGGGAACCTGATATGGGCAAGTTACTGCCTCTGGTGGATGCATATTAATTCTCCCCCTATGGCCTCCAAAGGATTGCTGAGGAAAAGCTTGAGAAGTTACTTTGGATTTAACTCAGACATAAGGTTTTCCTACAAAAGGTCCACAGCCAGGCACTGGCTGTGTCTTGTTCATCTTCTGGAAGCCCTGGGAAGACCTTTCCGGCATATTTTAAATGTGCGAAACCTGAGGGAATAAAGAAATGGAAATCTAAAGAGATTGTATGTCTCTTAGAACCATGTTCTTCTTCATCAACTTAGCCATGATGCTTTACACCCTTAAATAAGAATTTTACATCATTCCATTGAGAAATAGAATAGTCTCTTCTTGACCTTCCACAATTTTAAAGTTCCTCAGAACAATCATTTTAGAATAAAATTTGCTCAGGGACTGATTCATATTTCAGATTTATGGTGCTGTTCTTTATTGCTATTCACTCCTTAGGTGATCTCATCTAGTATCGACACTTTAAGTACCATCTATGCGCTGACACTCCCATATTTATATCCCTGGCCTGGACCTTTCCTCTGAACTCCAGATTGGATTTCCAATCACCTACTTCACACCTCCACTTGGTGTCTACAAACATCTCACACCTAACATGTCCAAACAGAAATTCCTGTTTTTCCCACCAAACCTGTTTTTCCCGAAGTCATCTCCAACTCCATGAATGGCAACTTCATTCTTTTTTTTTTTTTTTTTTTTATACACAATGTATTTATTTATTTATTTATGGCTGTGTTGGGTCTTCATTTCTGTGCATGGGCTTT
>NW_006790551.1:3759243-3762335 GCF_000442215.2 Lipotes vexillifer
TCCCGGACCGGGGCACGAACCCGTGTCCCCTGCATCGGCAGGCGGACTCTCAACCACTGCGCCACCAGGGAAGCCCACAACTTCATTCTTAAGTTACTCAGTCCAAAAACTTGGGATTATTCTTTTTTTCCTTCTTTCACAACCCTCATTCAACTCCTCAGCAATTCCTATCAGATTTACTTTAAAAAAATGTTTCCAAAATTTGATCCCTTTGTGCCAACACCACTACCGAGCTGGTCCAGGACAACATTGTCCTTCATCTGAATTGTTGTAATAATATTCTAACTGGTCTCCATGTCTGTTGTCACCATGGAGTTTCCTGTGTGATCCTTTAAAAATGTAAATCAGAATCAAACCTTCTGGAATCTTCCCAACATATGGAGGTTAAAACAAAACCCTTAAAATAACCTACAAAGCCCTATGATACGTACAACCTTCTTACCTCTCTGTCCTCGTTTTCTAATAGTCTAATAGTCTTGCTCTGTTCCAGGTACTGGGCTACTTGCTCTTCCTCCACAATGCCAGGCACACTGTAGTTTCAAGGTCTCTGTATTTTTCGTTCCCTTTTCCTGAAATGCTCCTTCACCAGATTGTCACAAGGTGACCTTCTATATTTGTCTTTCAACTTTCAGATTCTGCTAACTGCTTCCTCCTTTCATTGCCACCTTTGGACTAGGGGTGGTAGCAAAGAGTCTGGAGTAATACATTATCACTTGTGATTCTTCCTAAATCTCATTTTAGTAAATTGTCCTTTTGTTATAAGCCTCCTTTGAATTTTTCTAATTTGAATGTGCTCTTTCCTGTTGTGACCCTGAGTGATGCAATAATTAGTATTACATTTTGTTTTTATTGGTACTGGAAGTGGCCACAAGAAATAGGCCTTCCAAATGGGATTGTGATATTGAGTTTCTCCTAAATTCATGGAACACAGAGATAATCATCCTGCTAGGGGAAAGTGGGTACAGAGGTATTTCTATTACCCAATTTATCATCACTGATGGTGGTAGAGAACGATGTGCAGTTGGAGGGGATAGAAGTGGGAGATCACTATGGCAACCATAGAGATTATAAGGCATGTGGAATAAGCGGACTTCGTTTTTCCCTCAAGGGCTTACTTAGGGGAAAAAGAAATTAGGAGATACAAATTTATGTAACACATATGGAGAACAAGAAACTTTGAAGGAGTTCTTCATCTTCTACTGTTGCAGGACCTATTTGTCTAAGGCACAAGCCCAGGATGTGATTGTAAGAAGTGGGAGACTGCAGCATCGCTCAAATTCTCAAGTATGTCAAGTTTCTCAGTTAAAAAAAAAACTGGTAGAAAATGAGTTGTACCCTGAGGCAGGGGATTTGGACACTTGAGCAGACATCGGGATGAGAACTTTGATCCTCCAAATTCTCTTGAAATTCTCTTGCCTGGGGAGGTATTCTCTGCTCCATCCCCTCCCTCTGAATAGTCTTCTTCTGCATAAAGGGTTTTCAATGATTGAACCTAAGGCAGTTACCTCATAACCTGGTGCTGATTTCCCTTAGGACCCAACATCATCAACTCTTATTCTTTCTAGACCTATAATGATAGTTATTTTCTAACCTAGCACAGTATAAGAAATTCAAGACCTGACTCCATGAGGAAAGAGCATATAGGAAAGGAAAGAAGAATCAACCAATCTCTATCAGCAGATGCCTGTTTAGTCAAAACCTTTGGGAGGACCCAAAGGACGCACCATTCACCAAAGGATTAAGAAATGTATTGGTGTGGGGACAGCTGTATGCTTGAAAAGTTCTATGATGGCTCCTTTTAGGAAAGAGATGATGGAGGGGATGATGCAATGTAATGGGTTCACTGATCTCAATGTGAATAGTGGAAACCTTAGATTTGTAGAGGATGTTTAGTAGCAATTAACTGTCAGAGACAAGGTGGGTGCTATAATAAGCCACAGGGTTTGAATGATAATCATAAATTTGGATCTGAGGGGTCTGTGACAATGCTGATTTGATGAGGAAGTCCCTAGTAATGAAATAGATGGCAGCCTACTAATGGGCTGTTTGACATATGTAAGTGGAAAAATTATTGGCCCACAGTACAGAAACCTAACTTGAATCTTTGAGGTGAACTTCATGCCTTCTATCCATTTTCTAAATCTAAATTGATTCATATACCTGAAGTCTCTTAACTGAGGGGTAGTCCACGTCCCTTTGAGGAAAGACATTGTAATATGGACTTATCAATCCTGTAAATCTCATCCCAAGACTTCCCTGGGAGCTCTGAAATAATTTATTATGGTGACTGTGCACTGAGCAAATGATAAATGCCCACACTTTCTGGGGGTTATTTTTGTCTATGAACTGAAGTGAATCCCCTAAGACTAAAAATTGCTTTTGTCCTAATAAGCAGGGGCTCACAGAAACCAAGAAGAGATGAAATCTTGGCTCACATCTAATAGTAGTTCTCAGAAGACTGGGGATAAATACTATAATTAATTCCTTATCGAGAAAGTTTAGGAGAATTAATTTGTTTAAGAAGAGACAAAGTTCCCATATTGGTACA
Organism: Lipotes vexillifer; assembly: GCF_000442215.2. Taxonomy (NCBI): domain Eukaryota; kingdom Metazoa; phylum Chordata; class Mammalia; order Artiodactyla; family Lipotidae; genus Lipotes; species Lipotes vexillifer. Next base: position 3,761,792 of record NW_006790551.1, read on the forward strand.
CTGACCTATGAAGTGGGGGACGTTATGATAGAAAAGATCAGGGCTCCCCTGCTCCACCAATAAGATGATGAATCAAAACAATATCTCATTTCTGAGGATATTCTAAAGATTAGTGTCATTATCAAAATTTTAAGAAATGAAATCGTGGCTATGCTTACCACATATTACTGAACATGCCTATTTTGTTGGTACAAAAGCCGGATGTATCATGGAGAATAATAGTAAACTATAGCAAACTTAATCATGTGGTGATTATATTTGCAGCTGTATTATCATTCCATTTCAATCAATGAGGAAAATCAGAAGCAATTTGCATTTACATGGCAGGGACTACAGTATACAGTTACTGTTTGGTCCAGGTGCTATGTCAGCTCCCCTACTCTACGTTATAATATAATCCAGATGGACCTCCATCACCTTATTTCACTAAACATCCTACTCGCCTACTACATAAATGTGACATTGCTAACTGTGTCTGGTAAGTAGGAAGCAGCAAGCACTCTAGATATCTTAATAAGACATATGCATTCTAGAAAGCAGGAAT